>NC_134400.1:41342868-41642868 GCF_050003625.1 Haematobia irritans | reverse complement strand
CTATAGCAAAAAAAAAAAATACAAAATTTTCTTCTATAGAAATAAAATTTTGAAAAAATTTTCTATAGAAACAAAATTTTCTATGAAGTAAAGTTTTGAGAAAATTTTCTATAGAAATAAAATTTTTGACAAAATTTCTATAGAAATAAAATTTTGCCAAATCTTCTATAGAAATGGGAGCCACCGTGGTGCAATGGTTAGCATGCCCGCCTTGCATACACAAGGTCGTGGGTTCGATTCCTGCTTCGACCGAACACCAAAAAGTTTTTCAGCGGTGGACTATCCCACCTCAGTAATGCTGGTGACTTTTCTTAGGGTTTCAAAGCTTCTCTAAGTGGTTTCACTGCGATGTGGAACGCCGTTCGGACTCGGCTATAAAAAGGAGGTCCCTTGTCATTGAGCTTAACATGGAATCGGGCAGCACTCAGTGATAAGAGAGAAGTCCACCAATGTGGTATCACAATGGACTGAATAGTCTAAATGAGCCTGATACATCGGGCTGCCACCTAACCTAACCTAACCTTCTATAGAAATAAAATTTTGACAATATTTTCTATAGAAATAAAATTTTGCCAAATCTTCTATAGAAATAAATTTTGACAAAATTTTCTATAGAAATAAAATTTTGAGAAAATTTTCGATAGAAAAAAATTTTGACAAAATTTTCTATAGAAATAAAATTATGACAAAATTTTCTATCGAAATAATAATTTGCAAAATTTTCTATAGAAATAAAATGTAGACAAAATTTTCTCTCGAAATAATATTTTGGAAAAATTTTCTATAGAAATAATATTTTGACAAAATTTTCAATTTTCAAAATAATTAACATTTCGACAAAATTTTTTACAGAATTAAAATTTTGGCAAAATTTTCCATAGAAGTAAAATTTTGAAAAAATTTTCTATGGAAATAAAATTTCGACAAAATTTTGTTCTATTTACGATTTTGTTCCATTTGACTCAATTTCAATTACACATTTCATTAATATAACGAAGCTGTGTCTATCAGTGTATGTTACAAAAATCTCTATCGTTATAGATTTACTACAACTCTCGTGTGTCTCTGCTTAACAGAAAAAGAATCCCACCTCTATACAATTCTCTCAATATTCATCTTACCACAATCCCACACCCACTCATAGCCCCATATAAAACACCAATGAAATGCAAAACCAAAAAAAAAAGTGGAGAAAAAAGAAAATTATTTCCAACAATGAAAAATAGAATTTATCGAATGCAATTCACATAATAATTGTGTGTGAAATGCCTCAAGGGACATCATTCGATGTTTGAATGTTTGTGGTGATCGCTGTGTGTGTGTGGCTGTGTAATTTCTCCTATAGAATTTCTATATTGACATGACCTACTACGGTTTGCGTGTTTTGTTCTGCATTGGTTGTTGTTTTTGTTTTTGCTTTTTTCTATAGCCTATCTGTCTGTTAGTTCTTCTATTCATTTGTCTGTCTCACAAACAAAAAGGTAGAAATATGTGAGTGTGAGTGTCTGTCTGCCTGATGATGGCCTCTCAATATGTTTGGTCATGAAAATCACGTTTTTACACTTTTTAATGGCTTTTTCCATTTGTGAAAAATTCCAAATGTTTGGTGGTTACGGTGAATATATTTCACATTTTTCCCATCCCAAAGGTTGTGGAAATATTTCATATACGTGATAGCTATTGATTGATTCAGTGGTGGAGTTTGAAATGGTGGGAAGGGGGCGTTATTCTTTATAGATTCCTACAAGAAATATTAATTTTAGACCCCAGAAAATATAAACCGATCGACTCAGAAAATTTTATTTTTATAGAAAATTTTCGCAAAATTTTATTTCTAACGGAAACTGTTTCAAAATTTTACATCTAAAGAAAATTTTGTCATAATTTTATTTCTATAGAACATTTTGTCAAAATTTTATTTCTATAGAAAATTTTGTCAAAATTTTATTTCCATAGAAAATTTTGTCCAAAATTTATTTCTGTAGGAAACTTTTCAAAAGTTTATTTCTTTAGAACATTTTTTCAAAATTTTATTTCTATAGAAAATTTTGTCAAAATTTTATTTTTTTAGAACATTTTTTCAAAATTTTATTTCTTTAGAACATTTTTTCAAATTTTTATTTCTTTAGAACATTTTTTCATAATTTTATTTCTTTCGAAAATTTTTTCAAAATTTTATTTCTATTGAAAATTTTGTCAAAATTTTATTTCTATAGAAAATTTTGTCAAAATGTTATTTCTATAGAAAATTTTTTCATAATTTTATTTGTCAAAATTTTATTTCCATAGAAAATTTTGTCAAAATTTTATTTCCATAGAAAATTTTGTCCAAAATTTATTTCTGTAGGAAACTTTTCAAAAGTTTATTTCTATAGAAAATTTTGTCAAAATTTTATTTCTTTTTTTCAAAATTTTATTATTTTTTTAGAACATTTTTTCAAAATTGTATTTCTTTAGAACATTTTTTCAAAATTTTATTTCTATTGAAAATTTTGTCAAAATTTTATTTCTATAGAAAATTTTGTCATAATTTTATTTCTATAGAAAATTTTCTCAAAATTTTCTTTCTATAGAAAATTTTGTCAAAATTTTATTTCTATAGAAAATGTTGTTAAAATTTTATTTATATAGGAAATTTTGTCCCAATTTTATTTCTATAGAAAATTTTTTCAACATTTTTTTCAATAAAAAAATTTTCTTAAAAATTTATTTCTAACTAAAACTGTTTCAAAATTTTACATCTATAGAAAATTTTGTCATAATTTTATTTCTATAGAACATTTTGTCAAAATTTTATTTCTTTAGAACATTTTTTCAAAATTTTATTTCTTTAGAACATTTTTTTCAAAATTTTATTTCTTTAGAAAATTTTTTTAAAATTTTATTTTTTTAGAACTTTTTTTTTAAATTTTATTTCTATAGAAAATTTTGTCAAAATTTTATTTCTAATGAAAATTTTGTCAAAATTTTATTTCTATAGAAAATTTTCTTAAAATTTTCTTCCTATAGACAATTTTCTCAAAATTTTATTTCTATAGAGTTTTTTTTCAAAATTTTATTTCTTTAGATCCATGATATGAACCTGTGACCATACACCCATATTATATGAGTATTGCACTGCTTAGCCGCCTCGTTAAGAGATTTGAGGCAGTCTCTAGTCGCCACCATGACTATGGACAAAATTTATTTTATACTACATGCTCTTCTTGTAATTTGATTTACCTCCCCCCTTTCACACTCTACTGCTTATTTTATTTCATTTTGTGGTCTGTGTTTTTGGACTGTGAAACATTTGTTCCATTTGTTGTCCCTGGTCTAGTGCCTTCTGTCTAGGGGTCAGCGTTGTCAATGTGCCAAGTTAGGTTACGGTAGCAAACCAAAGAGCTAACAAACTAGCCTACTTCGTCGTTTTGTATTTTTTGTGGGGGTTATTTGTTGGCTTTTTGGCATTCTATGTGGTTTACAATGTGTCAAAATTTACTGTCACTGTATAATGAAGTAATGAAGTTTACACTCTCAATGTTAGGGGTCAGTGGTTGGTGTTGCTGTTCTCGGCTTAGTACTAGGGATACATGGGTTTGGTAGTTTTTGATGGTCCGGCCAAGGATATTGAAGTGGGGTATGTGGCTGTATGTGTGTAAGTGTTTTTGGGTGTTTTGGTCAACGAAAAAATATATGTTTCGTTTTCAAAATCTTTGGTCTGGATTCTAGTTTTTAAATGGGAGATGAGTTAAATGGATTTCCTTTTAATTTTTAATGTGGTTTATTTTGTGAAATTCAGGAAATGAATTAACTCAAATTAGAAAATACAACGTAGAAAAGAATTGCCCATATTATACCACTCACAATGTCAAAGCTGTTGGGTGTGATAACCGAAATTAATTAAGTTTAATTTAACTTAGTTTATAAAATTTCTATTGAATTTAATTTTTAAAAAATTTTACTTCTGAAGAAAATTTTGTCAAAATTTTATTTCTATTGAAAATTTTTTCAAAATTTTATTTCTATAGAAAATTTTGTCAAAATTTTATTTCTATAGAAATTTTTCTCAAAATTTTATTTCTATAGAAAATTTTGTCAAAATTTTTATTTCTATAGAAAATTTTGTCAAAATTTTTATTTCTATAGAAAATTTTGTCAAAATTTTTATTTCTATAGAAGAAAATTTTGTCAAAATTTTATTTCTATAGAAAATTTTGTAAAATTTTTATTCCTATTCAAATTTTTGTCAATTTTATTTCCATTGACAATTTTTTCAAAATTTTACCTATTCACGATAAATCATAAATGCACTTTGCGAAATTGCACAAAAATGGCTATAGATTTAATATTTCCCATATTTATACCTTGCACCATTTTAGCAACTTTCATTATTGGCTTAGTAGACTTTCAATTCGTTCTTTGCCGTTTGTACAAGTCCTCCACGAATGGCAGTGGATCATATGTGAAAACCAAAAAAAAAAAAAACAACAACAAAAAAATCTTTTGGCATCAAAGAGCCACATATCAATGTGGTTTAGTGGTTAGTGGAAATGGATAACTTAGCTCGAATGGTGTAAAGTCCATCGCTTGGTATGCAGTTGATTCCATACACTGAGAATTAAATGGGTGAGGGCATAATTATTATAAAACAAGTAAGAAAAGTCTAAAGGCGGACGGGGCCGACTATATTATACCCTGCACCACTTTGTAGATCTAAATTTTCGATACCATATCACATCCGTCAAATGTGTTGGCGGCTATATATAAAGGTTTGTCCCAAATACATACATTTGAATATCACTCGATCTGGACAGAATTTCATAGACTTCTACAAAATCTATAGACTCAAAATTTAAGTCGGCTAATGCACTAGGGTGGAACACAATGTTAGTAAAACCAGTAAGGAAAGTCTAAAGTCGGGCGGGGCCGACTATATTATACCCTGCACCACTTTGTAGATCTAAATTTTCGATACCATATCACATCCGTCAAATGTGTTGGGGCTATATATAAAGGTTTGTCCCAAATACATACATTTAAATATCACTCGATCTGGACAGAATTTGATAGACTTCTACAAAATCTATAGACTCAAAATTTAAGTCGGCTAATGCACTAGGGTGGAACACAATGTTAGTAAAAAACCAGTAAGGAAAGTCTAAAGTCGGGCGGGGCCGACTATATTATACCCTGCACCACTTTGTAGATCTAAATTTTCGATACCATATCACATCCGTCAAATGTGTTGGGGCTATATATAAAGGTTTGTCCCAAATACATACATTTAAATATCACTCGATCTGGACAGAATTTGATAGACTTCTACAAAATCTATAGACTCAAAATTTAAGTCGGCTAATGCACTAGGGTGGAACACAATGTTAGTAAAAAAATATGGGAAACATTTAAATCTGGAGCAATTTTAAGAAAACTTCGCAAAAGTTTATTTATGATTTATCGCTCGATATATATGCATTAGAAGTTAAGGAAAAATAGAGTAATTTTTACAACTTTTCGACTAAACAGTGGCGATTTTACATGGAAAATGTTGGTATTTTGACCATTTTTGTCGAAATCAGAAAAACATATATATGGGAGCTATATCTAAATCTGAACCGATTTCAACCAAATTTGGCACGCATAGCTACAATGCTAATTCTACTCCCTGTGCAAAATTTCAACTAAATCGGAGTTAAAAATTGGCCTCTATGGTCATATGAGTGTAAATCGGGCGAAAGCTATGTATGGGAGCTATATCTAAATCTGAACCGATTTCAACCAAATTTGGCACGCATAGCTACAATGCTAATTCTACTCCCTGTGCAAAATTTCAACTAAATCGGAACAAAAGATTGGCCTCTGTGGTCATATGAGTGTAAATCGGGCGAAAGCTATATATGGGAGCTATATCTAAATATGAACCGATTTCAATCAAATTTGGCACGCATAGCTACAATGCTAATTCTACTCCCTGTGCAAAATTTCAACTAAATCGGAGCTAAAAATTGGCCTCTGTGGTCATATGAGTGTAAATCGGGCGAAAGCTATATATGGGAGCTATATCTAAATCTGAACCGATTTCAACCAAATTTGACACGCATAGCTACAAAGCTAATTCTACTCCCTGTGCAAAATTTCAACAAAATCGGAGCAAAAAATTGGCCTCTGTGGGCAAATGAGTGTAAATCGGGTGAAAGCTATATATGGGAGCTATATCTAAATCTGAACCGATTTGGCTGATATTTTGCAAGTTTTTTGAGACTCATAAAATATTCGGATGTACGGAATTTGAGGAAGATCGGTTGATATACACGCCAATTATGACCAGATCGGTGAAAAATATATATGGCAGCTATATCTAAATCAGAACCGATTTTTTCCAAAATCAATAGGGATCGTCTTTGAGCCGAAACAGGACCCTATACCAAATTTTAGGACAATCGGACTAAAACTGCGAGCTGTACTTTGCACACAAAAATACATCAACAGACAGACAGACAGACAGACAGACAGACAGACAGACAGACAGACAGACAGACAGACAGACAGACAGACAGACAGACGGACATCGCTAAATCGACTCAGAATTTAATTCTAAGACGATCGGTATACTAAACGATGGGTCTGAGACTTTTCCTTCTTGGCGTTACATACAAATGCACAAACTTATTATACCCTGTACCACAGTAGTGGTGAAGGGTATAAAAATATGGGAAACATATAAATCTAAAGCAATTTTAAGGAAATTTCGCAAAAGTTTATTTATGATTTATCGCTCGATATATATGTATAAGAAGTTTAAGAAAATTAGGGTCATTTTTTCAACTATTCGACTAAGCAGTGGCGATTTTACAAGGAAAATGTTTGTATTTTGACAATTTTTGTCGAAATCAGGAAAACATATATATGGGAGCTATATCTAAATCTGAACCGATTTCAACCAAATTTGGCACGCATAGCAACAATGCTAATTCTACTCCCTGTGCAAAATTTCAACTGAATCGGAGCAAAAAATTTGCCTCTGTGGTCATATGAGTGTAAATCGGGCGAAAGCTATATATGGGAGCTATATCTAAATCTGAACCGATTCCAATCAAATTTGGCACGCATAGCAACAATGCTTATTCTACCCCCTGTGCAAAATTTCAACTAAATCGGAGCAAAAAATTAGCCTCTGTGGTCATATGAGTGTAAATCGGGCGAAAGCTATATATGGGAGCTATATCCAAATCTGAACCGATTTCCACCAAATTTGACACGCATAGCTATAATGCTAATTCTACTCCCTGTGCAAAATTTCAACCAAATTAGGGTAAAACTCTGGCTTCTGGGACCGTATTAGTCCATATCGGTCGAAAGATATATATGGGAGCTATTTCTAAATCTGAACCGATTTCTTCAATCAATAGGGATCTATTCTGAGCCAAAACACATACTTGTGCCAAATTTGAAGTCGATTGGACTAAAACTGCGATCTAGACTTTGATTACAAAATGTGTTCACGGACAGACGGACAGACGGACATCGCTATATCGACTCAGGAGCCCACCCTGAGCATTTTTGCCAAAGTCACCATGTGTCTATCTCGTCTCCTTCTGGGTGTTGCAAACATATGCACTAACTTATAATACCCTGTTCCACAGTGTGGAGCAGGGTATAACCAGTAAGGAAACTACTGGCACAATTTTGAGAACATTTTCTACAAAACCTAAATTATGAAAAAATGTTCGATAGAAATAAAATTTTAATAGAATTTATACAAAAATTGCATTTTGAGAAAATTTTCTATAGAAATAAAATTTTGAGAAAATTTTCTATAGAAATAAAATTTTGAGAAAATTTTCTATAGCAATAAAATTTTGACAAAATTTTCTATAAAAATAAAATTTTGACAAAATTTCCTGTAGAAATAAAATTTTGATAACATTTTCTATAGAAATAAAATTTTGAGAAAATTTTCTATAGCAATAAAATTTTGACAAAATTTTCTATAGAAATAAAATTTTGACAAAATTTTTTTGAGACCATTTTCTATAAAAAATAAAATTATGAAAAAAATTTCTAAAAAATAAAATTGGCAAAATTTTCCGTAGAAATAAAATTTTGACAAAATTTTCTATAGAAATAAAATTTTGACAAAATTTTCTATAAGAATAAAATTTTGAGAAAATTTTCTATAGAAATAAAATTTTGAGAAAATTTTCTATAGAAATAAAATTTTGACAAAATTTTCTATAAAAAAAAATTTTGACAAAATTTTCTATAAGAATAAAATTTTGAGAAAATTTGCTATAGAAATAATATTTTGAGAAAATTTTCTATAATTATACCCTGCGCCACAATGTTTGCAACACCCAGAAGGAGACGAGATAGACACATGGTGTATTTAGCAAAAATGCTCAGGGTGGGCTCCTGAGTCGATATAGCCATGTCCGTCTGTCCGTTAACACATTTTTGTAATCAAAGTCTAGGTCGCACTTTTAGTCCAATCAAATTTGGCACAAGTATGTGTTTTGGCTCAGAATAGAACCCTATTGATTTTGGAAGAAATCGGTTCAGATTTAGATATCGCTCCCATATATATATATTTCGCCCGATGTGGACTTATATGGCCCCAGAAGCCAGAGTTTTACCCTAATTTGCTTAAAATTTTGCACAAGAAGACTATAGTCAAGTGTGCCATTTGAAATCGGTTCAGATTTAGATATAGCTCCCATGTAAATCAGTAACTAATCAAGCTCGAGGTCATTTATATCGTTCGCCCGATTTACACTCATATGACCACAGTGGCCAATTTTTTGCTCCGATTTTGTTGAAATTTTGCACAGGGAGTAGAATTAGCATTGTAGCTATGCGTGCCAAATTTGGTTGAAATCGGTTCAGATTTAGAAATATTTGACCGTCTTAGAAATTCTGAGTCGATTTAGCGATGTCCGTCTGTCTGTTCATGTATTTTTAAGCGCAAAGTACAGGTCGCAGTTTAAGTCCGATCGTCTTCAAGTTTGGCATAGGGTCGTTTTTTGGAACAAAGACAATCGCTATTGATTGTGGAAAAAATCGGTTCAGATTTAGAAATAGCTCTCATGTATATTAATTCCCGACCTGGTCATGATTGGCGTGTTTATCAACCGATGTTCTTCAAATTCAGTACATCCGAATATTTTATGAGTCTCGAAAAACTTTCAAAATATCAGCCAAATCGGTTCAGTTTTAGATATAGCTCCCATATATATCTTTCGTCCGATTTAGACTCATATGGCAACAGAGGCCAAAGTTTGCTACCGATTTTCGTGAAATTTTGCCCAGAGAGTAGAATTGACATTCTACCAATGCTTGGTAAATATGATGGAAATCGGTGCAGGTTTAGATATAGCTCCCATATATATCTTTCGTCCGATTTGCACTTATATGGCCTCAAAAGCCAGTGTTTTGTCCTGACTTGCTTCAAATTTTGCACGAGAGGTACGTTTAACGTTGTCGTTATGTGTGCCAAATTTCTTTAAAATTGCTTCAGATTTAGATATAGCTTCCATATATATCTTTCGTCCGATTTGCACTTATATGGCCTCAAAAGCCAGTGTTTTGCCCTGACTTGCTTCAAATTTTGCACGAGAGGTACGTTTAATAGTATCGGAATGTGTGCCAAATTTGGTTGAAATCGGTTCAGCTTTAGATATAGCTCCCATATATATCGGCTCAGATTTAGATATATTAGCTGTCATATATATTTATAACCGATCTGGTCAGAAATGGCGTATTTATCAACCGATCTTCTTCCAATTTCGTATAGTCTAATATTTTGTGAGTCTCGTAAATGCAAAATATCATTCACATCGGTTCAGATTCAGATATAGCTCTCATATATAGCTTTCGCCCGATTTACCCTCCTATGGCCTCAGAGGCCAATTTCTTTGTTGCGATTTACGTGAAATTTTGCACAGGGAGTAGAATTAACATTAAAAATGTCCACACCGAATTTGGTTGAAATCGGTTCAGATTTAAATGTAGCTCCCATATATATCTTTCACCCGATTTAGATTCATATGTCCACGGAGGCCAAAGTTTCATTTCGAAAATTTTGAAGTTTTGCACTGATCGTTCACTTAGAATTTTAGCAATGTGTGCCAAATTTTATCAAAGTCGGCTCAGAATTAGACAAAGCCCCCATATATATGTTCTTCCGATTTTAGCAAATATGGCCAAAATACCCACATGTTCCTTGTAAAATCGTCACTGTTAAGTCGAAAACTCGCAAAAATGATTCAAATTTATCTATACTCTAATTAGTATATACGACCTATAAATCATAAATGCAGATTTGCTAAATTTTATGCAATTTAAAAATATTTCCGATATTTTTTACTAACATTGTGGTCCGTCCCGGTCATCAACCAATTTAAATTTTAAGTCCAGACATTTTGTGAAAGTTTAAAAAATTTTGTCCAAATCGGTTCATATTTAAATATTTGTATATGGGAATATAAACCTTTATATAGTTCCTAACAAATGTGAAGGTGTTAAGATGGTATCAAAAATATTGATATACATAGTGGTGAAGGGTATAATATAGTCGGCCCCGCCCGACTTTAGACTTTCTTTACATGTTATATATAATTTTGAGAAAATTTTCTATAGAAATAGAATTTTGACAAAATATTCTACAGAAATAAAAAAAGATATAAAATTTTGACAAAATTATCTATAAAAGCAAAATTTTGAGAATATTTGCTATAAATATTTTGCTAAGATTTTCTATAGAAGTAAAAGTTTGAGAAAATTTTCTATAGAAATAAAATTTTGACAACATTTTCTAAAGAAATAGAATTTTGACAAAATTTTCTATAGAAATAAAATTTTGACAAAATTTTCTATAGAAATAAAATTTTTACAAAATTTTCAATAGAAATAATATTTTGACAAAATTTTCTATATGAATAAAATTTTGAGAAAATTTGCTATAGAAATTGAAGTTTGACAAAATATTCTAAAGAAATAAAATTTTCTATAGAATTAAAATTTTGACAAAATTAGCTATAGAAATAAAATTTTGACAAAATTTTCTTTAGAAATAAAATTGTGATAAAATTTTCTATAGAAATAAAATTTTGACAAAATTAACTATAGAAGTAAAATTTTTAGAAAATTTTCTATACAAGTAAAATTTTGACAAAATTTTTCTATAGAAATAAAATTTTAACAAATTTTTTATAGAAATAAAATTTTGACAAAGTTTTCTATAGAAATAAAACTTTGACAAAATTTTCTATAGAAATAAAATTTTGACAAAATTTTCTATAGAAATAAAATTTTTACAAAATTTTCAATAGAAATAATATTTTGACAAAATTATCTATAAAAATAAAATTTTGAGAAAATTTGCTAAGAAATAGAATTTTGACTAAATATTCTAAAGAAATAAAATTATCTATAGAAATAAAATTTTGACAAAATTTCCTATGGAAATAAAATTTTGACAAAATTTTCTATAGAAATAAAATTTTGACAAAATTTTCTATAGAAATAAAATTTTGACAAAATTTTCTATAGAAATAAAATTTTGACAAAATTTTCTATAGAAATAAAATTTTAACAAAATTTTCTATAGAAATAAAATTTTGACAAAATTTTCTGTAGAAATAAAATTTTGACAAAATTTTCTATAGAAATAAAGTTTTGACAAAATTTTCTATAGAAATAAAATTTTGACAAAATTTTCTATAGAAATAAAATTTTGACAAAATTTTCTATAGAAATAAAATTTTGACAAAATTTTCTATAGAAATAAAATTTTGACAAAATTTTCTATAGAAATAAAATTTTAACAAAATTTTCTATAGAAATAAAATTTTGACAAAATTTTCTGTAGAAATAAAATTTTGACAAAATTTTCTATAGAAATAAAATTTTGACAAAATTTTCTATAGAAATAAAATTTTGACAAAATTTTCTATAGAAATAAAATTTTAACAAAATTTTCTATAGAAATAAAATTTTGACAAAATTTTCTGTAGAAATAAAATTTTGACAACTGTTTCTATAGAAATAAAATTTCAACAAAATTTTCTATTGAAATAAAATTTTGACAAAATTTTCTATAGAAATAAAATTTTGACAAAATTTTCTATAGAAATAAAATTTCAACAAAATTTTCAATAGAAATAATATTTTGACAAAATTTTCTATAAAAATCAAATTTTGAGAAAATTTGCTATAGAAATAGAATTTTGACTAAATATTCTAAAGAAATAAAATTTTCTATAGAAATAAAATTTTGACAAAATTTGCTATCGAAATAAAATTTCGACAAAATTTTCTATAGAAATAAAATCTTGACAAAATGTTCTATAGGAATAAAATTTTGACAAAATTTTCTATAGAAATAAAATTTTGACAAAATTTTCTATAGAAATAAAATTTTGACAAAATTTTCTATAGAAGTAAAATTTTGACAAAATTTTTCTATAGAAGTAAAATTTTGACAAAATTTTTCTCTAGAAGTAAAATTTTGACAAAATTTTCTATAGAAATAAAATTTTGACAAAATTTTTTATAGAAATAAAATTTAAACAAAATTTTCTATAGAAATAAAATTTTAACAAAATTTTCTATAGAAATAAAATTTTGACAAAATTTTCTATAAAAATAAAATTTTGACAAAATTTTCTTTAGAAATAAAATTTTGACAAAATTTTCTATAGAAATAAAATTTTGACAAAATTTTCTATAGAAGTAAAATTTTGACAAAATTTTCTATAGAAATAAAATTTTCACAAAATTTTCTATAGAAAAAGTTTTGACGAAATTTTCTATAGAAATACAATTTTGACAAAATTTTCTATAGAAATTCTATTTTGACAAAATTTTGTATAGAAATAAAATTTTGGCAAAATTTTCTATAGAAATAAAATTTTGACAAAATTTTCTATAGAAATACAATTTTGACAAAATTTTCTATAGAAATAAAATTTTGACAAAATTTTCGATAGAAATAAAATTTTGACAAAATTTTCTATAGAAATAAAATTTTGACAAAATTTTCTATAGAAATAAAATTTTGACAAAATTTGCTATAGAAATAAAATTTTGACAAAATTTTCTATAGAAATAAAATTTTGACAAAATAAACTATAGAAGTAAAATTTTGAGAACATTTTCTATAGAAGTAAAATTTTGACAAAATTTTTCTATGGAAATAAAATTTTGACAAATTTTTCTATAGAAATACAATTTTGAAAAAAATTTCTATAGAAATAAAATTTTGACAAAATTTTCTATAGAAATAAAATGTTGACAAAATTTTCTATAGAAATAAAATTTTGACAAAATTTTCTATAGAAGTAAAATTTTGACAAAATTTTTCTATAGAAGTAAAATTTTGACAAAATTTTCTATAGAAATACAATTTTGACAAAATTTTTTATAGAAATAAAATTTTGACAAAATTTTCTATAGAAATAACGTTTTGACAAAATTTTCTATAGAAATAAAATTTTGACAAAATTTTCTATAGAAATACAATTTTGAAAAAAATTTCTATAGAAATAAAATTTTAACAAAATTTTCTATAGAAATAAAATTTTGACAAAATTTTCTATAAAAATAAAATTTTGACAAAATTTTCTTTAGAAATAAAATTTTGACAAAATTTTCTATAGAAATAAAATTTTGACAAAATTTTCTATAGAAGTAAAATTTTGACAAAATTTTCTATAGAAATAAAATTTTCACAAAATTTTCTATAGAAAAAGTTTTGACGAAATTTTCTATAGAAATAAAATTTTGACAAATTTTTCTATAGAAATACAATTTTGAAAAAAATTTCTATAGAAATAAAATTTTGACAAAATTTTCTATAGAAATAAAATGTTGACAAAATTTTCTATAGAAATAAAATTTTGACAAAATTTTCTATAGAAGTAAAATTGTGACAAAATTTTTCTATAGAAGTAAAATTTTGACAAAATTTTCTATAGAAATACAATTTTGACAAAATTTTTTATAGAAATAAAATTTTGACAAAATTTTCTATAGAAATAAAATTTTAACAAAATTTTCTATAGAAATAAAATTTTGACAAAATTTTCTATAAAAATAAAATTTTGACAAAATTTTCTACAGAAATAAAATTGTGACAAAATTTTTTATAGAAATAAAATTTTTTGAAAGTTTTCTATGTTATAGAAATAAAGTTACAGCTGTGTTCACGATGTCATCGACGTGTTTCGAATCACCGACCCATAGACCGTATGATATATGTGAATGGAAGTACCATACATACGCTACCATGGACTCACAATAACCGTAAGAAAGCTTTGACTCGATTGCACTATGGGGCCAAATCCCCGATTTTAAGGCATAAATTACAAAAATTAAAGGTTTAAAATTTGGAACACATGGTGTATATAACGTCAGAAGAGCTCATAGAAATTTTCAGATCATACACGTAAATCTATAATTCATCAGCTTTCACGATGCCATAGAGGTGTTTCGAAGCACCGCGATCGTATTTTTAGAGCATTTTTAACCAATCAACACGAGCCTTTTTTCGAGTGGTTGACAAACTGATTTTTGACGATCGTCACGTCACGTCGTCTTGGAGTGAGCTCGATGCGTTTTACTATACCATCGAACTTCACTATACCATAGGTAAGCACTGGTCCTTGACGGAGCTTCTTCAAATGCATACCTCTTATAAAATTCCAGCACAGCAAATTGCCTATCTTTTTTCGTGTTTATTAGCGCAGTATTATTTTGTTGCGTGTATTGATTAGACCATGACCATATACTCGTATATGTTTATAGAAAAACGCTCTCATTGGGGGATTTAATATGGATTTTGTAGATTCCTTACATGTGTCTGGATACATGTGGCTTCTATGGTTTAGGATTTGGGGTTTCGAAATGAATGGAATATGAAATCATGATGAAAATTAAATTTTGCCATCATTTTATGAATGATGTTATTAGCAGAACATAACTCAACATGAATTCGAAATTTTATTGAATGCGAACTAAAGGATAAGATTTTTTATTTATGCCATATGAAATTTCAAAGTGAATGGTATCGATATGGGTGTTTTAAAAGGAATATTCATGAAGGATATGATTAGAGATAATCGTTTTCGTGGCCACAAAGAAAAAAGAATTTTCCACGGGAACAAAATTTTAGACAAATGGAAAGCTTTTCAACGGTACAGTATCTCCTCTCAGTAATGCTGGTGACATTTCTGAGTGTTTCGATTTTATTTCTATAAACAATTTTCTCAAAAAATTTTATTTCTATAGAAAATTTTGTCAAAATTTATTTTCTTTTCAAAAATTTTTTGCCAAAATTTTATTTTTATAGAAAATTTTGTCAAAATTTTATTTCTATAGAAAATTTTGTCACAATTTTATTTCTATAGAAAATTTTGTCCAAATTTTATTTCTATAGAAAATTTTCTCAAAATTTAATTTCTATAGAAAATTTTGTCGAAATTTTATTTCTACAAAAAAATTTTGTCAATTTTTTTTCCTATAGAAAAAATTGTCAAAATGTTATTTCTGTAGAAAATTTTGGCAAAATTTTATTTCTATGGAAAATTTTGTGAAGATTTTATCTCTATAGAAAATGTTGTCAATTTTTTTTTCTATAGTAAATTTGGCCAAAATTTTAATTATGTTGAACATTTTCTCAAAATTTTATTTATATAGAAAATTGTGTCAAAATTTTATTTCTATAGAAAATTTTGTCAAATTTTTTATTTTCTATAAAAAATTTTGTAAAAAATTTATTTATATGTCAACAATTTTTTCTGTTAAAAAATGTTGTCAAAATTTTATTTCTATTCTAAATTTGATCAAAATTTTATTTCTATAGAAAATTGTGTCAAAATTTTATTTTCTATCAAAAATTTTGTCAAAATTTTTATTTTCTATAGAAAATTTTCTCAAAATTTTATTTCTATTTTAAATTTTATCAAGATTTTATTTCTATAGAAAATTGTGTCAAAATTTTATTTTCTATCAAAAATTTTGTCAAAATTTCTATTCTAATTTTATCAAGATTTTATTTCTATTCTAAATTTTGTCAAACTTTAATTTCTATAGAAAATTTTGTCAAAATTTAATTTCTGTAGAACATTTTGTTAAAAGTTTATTTCTATGTAAACATTGTTTTCTGTTAAAAAATTTTGTCAAAATTTTATTTCTATAAAAAATTTTCTCAAAATTTTGTTTCTATAAGAAATTTTCTCAAAACTTTATTTCTATAGCAAATTTTCTCAAAACTTTATTTCTATAGCAAATTTAGTCAAAATTTTATTTCCACAAAAAATTTTCTCAAAATTTATTTTTTAGCAATATTGATCAAAATTTTATTATACCCTGCGCCACACTGTGGAACAGGGTATTATAAGTTAGTGCATATGTTTGCAACACCCAGAAGGAGACGAGATAGACACATGGTGGGCTCCTGAGTCGATATAGCTATGTCCGTCTGTCAGTGAACACATTTTTATACCCTTCACCACTACTGTGGTACAGGGTATAATAAGTTTGTGCATTTGTATGTAACGTCAAGAAGGAGTAATCATAGACCAACCTTTTAGTATACGGATCGGCTTAGAATTAAATTCTGAGTCGATTTAGCGATGTCCGTCTGTCTGTCTGTCTGTCTGTCCGTCTGTCTGTCTGTTGATGTATTTTTGTGTGCAAAGTACAGCTCGCAGCTTTAGTCCGATTGTCCTAAAATTTGGTATAGGGTGCTGTTTCGGCTCAAAGACGATCCTTATTGATTTTGGAAAAAATCGGTTCAGATTTAGATATAGCTGCCATATATATTTTTCACCGATCTGGTCATAATTGGCGTGTATATCATCCGATCTTCCTCAAATTCCTTAAATCCGAATATTTTATGGGTCTCGAAAAACTTGCAAAATATCAGCCAAATCGGTTGAGATTTAGATATAGCTCCCATATATAGCTTTCGCCCGATTTACACTCATTTGCCCACAGAGGCCAATTTTTTGCTCCGATTTATTTGAAATTTTGCACAGGGAGTAGAATTAGCATTGTAACTATGCGTGCCAAATTTGGTTGAAATCGGTTGAGATTTGGATATATCTCCCATATATAGCTTTCGCCCGATTTACACTCATATGGCCACAAAGGCCATTTTTTAACTCCGATTTAGTTGAAATTTTGCACAGGGAGTAGAATAAGCATTGTTGCTATGCGTGCCAAATTTGGTTGAAATCGGTTCAGATTTAGATATAGCTCCCATATATAGCTTTCGCCCGATTTACACTCATATGACCACAGAGGCTAATTTTTAACTCCGATTTAGTTGAAATTTTGCACAGGGAGCAGAATTAGCATTGTTGCTATGCGTGCAAAATTTGGTTGAAATCGGTTCAGATTTAGATATAGATCCCATATATATGTTTTTCTGATTTCGACAAAAATGGTCAAAATACCAACATTTTCCTTGTAAAATCGCCACTGCTTTGTCGAATAGTTGAAAAAATGACCCTAATTTTCTTAAACTTCTAATACATATATATCGAGCTATAAATCATAAATAAACTTTTGCGAAGTTTCCTTAAAATTGCTTCAGATTTAAATGTTTCCCATATTTTTGACTAACATTGTGTTCCACCCTAGTGAATTAGCCGACTTAAATTTTGAGTCTATAGATTTTGTAGAAGTCTATCAAATTCTGTCCAGATCGAGTGATATTTAAATGTATGTATTTGGGACAAACCTTTATATATAGCCCCAAACACATTTGACGGATGTGATATGGTATCGAAAATTTAGATCTACAGAGTGGTGCAGGGTATAATATAGTCGGCCCCGCCCGACTTTAGACTTTCCTTACTTGTTTTTTACTAACATTGTGTTCCACCCTAGTGCATTAGCCGACTTAAATTTTGAGTCTATAGATTTTGTAGAAGTCTATCAAATTCTGTCCAGATCGAGTGATATTTAAATGTATGTATTTGGGACAAACCTTTATATATAGCCCCCAACACATTTGACGGATGTGATATGGTATCGAAAATTTAGATCTACAAAGTGGTGCAGGGTATAATACAGTCGACCTCGCCCGACTTTAGACTTTCCTTACTTGTTTCCATAGACAATATTTTCAAACTTTTATTTATATAGAAAATGTTGTCAAAATTTTATTTCTATAGAAAATTTTGTCAAAATTTTGTTTCTATAGAAAATTTTGTCAAAATTTTATTTCTATAGAAAATTTTTCAAACTTTTATTTCTATAAAAAAGTTTGTCAATTTTCTTTTCTATGGAAAAAATTGTCAATTTTTTTTTTCTGTAGAAAAATTGTCAAAATGTTATTTCTGTAGCAAATTTTGGCAAAATTTTATTTCTATAGAAAATTTTGTGAAGAAAATTTTGTGAAATTTTTTTTCTATAGTAAATTTGGCCAAAATTTTAATTATATTGAATATTTTCTCAAACTTTTAGTTATATAAAATTGTGTCAAGATTTTATTTCTATAGAAAATTTTGTCAAAATTTTATTTCCTATAAAAAATTTTGTCAAAATTTTTTTTGCTATGTCAACATAATTTTCTGTTAAAGAAAATTATTTATTTGCATGTTGTTGCATTACTGCAGTAACAAAACAAAATAAAAATAAGATTAAGGGACTTGGAGTTATATGAAAAGATAATGTACAGTGGGAGTAAAGATAAGTCAATTTGTAAGAGGTAAATTCCCAAATGTTTTCTCCATAAGGAGTTCGCATAAAGGGCTAAAAATTGAGTTATCTATACCAGCCAGATCTATACTAAAGGCTGTGGAAAGGTACATTGGACCGGACCGAAACATGTACAGTCTAGGCGTGTATAGATTTGTATCTGGCGTTTTCTTTTCAATGACTAATTAATAAAAAGTTTATTAATCTAAAATTGTCCATTAAACTCGAATAATAATTGTAAAATTAAAGATATCATGCATTTGGACGTTAATTGCCTGTTTCGGTATCAGGCTAACATGAAAAACTGTAACTGACAAAATTATCCCCTGGTTGTCGGTGATATATAAAGGATGTATCAACTTATCATATATCCCAGGAAAGTGGAGGGAAACAAAAGTCGTTTTCATACCTAAAGCGGGAAAAGCCTCTCACTCGAGGGCGAAGGATTTCCGACCAATCAGCTTATCCTCATTCCTACTTAAGACTCTGGAGAGGATGATAGATATTTATCTTAGAACTAGCATCGATTCAAGTTTGTTCTCGAAACGACAGCATGCATACTCGAAGGGCAGGTCTACTGAGACCGCACTACATGAACTAGTCAGCTTTATTGAAAGCTCACTATCTGTCAAAGAATACACAATCGTGGCGTTTCTAGACATCGAAGGGGCGTTCAATAATGTCCATCCGAGCTCGATATTAAATGGACTGACAACTCTGAATGTTGATCCATGTATACTCAGGCTGTTAGACGAACTGCTAATGAAGAGACGTATTTCAGCCACACTAGGACAAGCAAACATACAAAGGTATGTGAACAGAGGCACTCCCCAAGGAGGAGTCCTATCACCTCTTCTTTGGAATGTTGCTATAAATAGCCTTCTGGTTACTCTAGAAAAAGAAAGGATAAAAGTGGTGGCATACGCAGATGATGTGGCTCTGGCAGTCAGGGGAAAATTCCCATCCACAATCAGAGATATTATTCAGAGGGCCCTCCGGATGACTGAGAAATGGGCGAAAGACAATGGTCTTGGGGTAAATCCTGCAAAGACAGAATTAGTCATGTACTGCAACGATCGCAAAACTCCCACGGTTAGGCCTATTTCCTTAGGGGGTATTGAAATTCCCTTTGGTGAATGTGCAAAATACCTTGGCGTTATTTTGGACAGGAAGCTGAACTTTAAGCTTAATATTGAAGAAAGGGCGAGAAAGGCAACTGTAGCTTTGTACTCGTGCAAAAAGGCAATAGGAAAAAAGTGGGGACTGAAACCAAAAATTGTGCATTGGCTATACACGGCAGTGGTTAGACCTATAATGCTATATGGTGTTGTAGTCTGGTGGCCGGCACTTCAGAAACCGACTTGTTTAGATAAAGTTCAGCGTATGGCGTGTTTGTGTATTTCAGGCGCATTCAGCAAGACAGGAACAAATTCCCTTAATGTCGTGCTGCATCTATTGCCTTTAGACATTTTGGCCAAACAGTCAGCTGCAACAACGGCTGTGCGGTTGCGCGAACTATCGCTGTGGTCGGAAAAAGGTTACGGTCACAGTTCTGTCCTCAAAACAATGCCAGATGTGCCTAACGTAGTGGATTACACTTTGGCGAGTCCACTTTTCGACAAAAAGTTTGAGACTCTAATCCCCAACAGTGAGGCGTGGTGCACACAGACCCCGGGGAATAAAGAATATATAGATTTCTACACTGATGGCTCCAAATTGGATGGACAAGTGGGGTTCGGAGTATATTCTAATGATCTGGAACTTCGAATAGCGAAAAGATTACCTAATCACTGTAGTGTTTTTCAGGCTGAAATATTAGCAATAAGAGAGGTGGCGAATTGGCTGAGAAGTAATGTTCCAAAAAATGTGGGCATTAATATATACTCAGACAGTCAACCTGCAATAAAATCCTTGGACTCTGTGTTCCTCAACTCGAAAACGGCCATCGACTGCCGCAAATCTCTCAATGAGATGGCTGAGCAGTACAATATTCACCTAATATGGGTGCCTGGCCATAGGAACATACCGGGGAACTGCGAAGCGGATGAGTTGGCAAGGCTAGGGACTACCTTACATATTCCAGGGGAACTAGAATTTGTTGGTATGCCCCTAGCTACCTGCAAGCTCATGCTGCGTGAGAAGGCTGTTATGATGGCAAATGTTCGATGGGAGAATTGCAAGGGTTGTAACGACACCAAGCAAATATGGCCCCATTTCAACTTAAACCGCACACTAGATATGCTAATGTTCTCGAGACGTCAGATATCACTCCTGATATCTGCTATAACGGGTCGCTGCCTGATAGGCGATTTTGCAAAAACTATTGGCGCGAAGTATAATGACTATTGTATGAGCTGTCATGATGCGGAGGAAAAAGAATCAATTAAACACCTCTTGTGTGAGTGTCCTGCATTTTGTGTAAAGCGCAAGCAACTTTTAGGAGCATATAGCTTCAGATTACTG
The DNA here is from genome assembly GCF_050003625.1 of Haematobia irritans. Classification (NCBI taxonomy): domain Eukaryota; kingdom Metazoa; phylum Arthropoda; class Insecta; order Diptera; family Muscidae; genus Haematobia; species Haematobia irritans. The sequence continues at coordinate 41,621,718 of NC_134400.1, read as the reverse complement.
GCGGATCTGGAAAACGTTAACTTAAGCAGTCTGCTACTGTTTTTGGAACAATCTGGTTGGTTCAACAAAGAAAAATAATCAAGAAGGTTCAGCGGTTAAAACTAGAAGTGCCCATATGTAATAGGTACTTTTAGTTAATGTGGTATCACAATGGACTGAATAGTCTAAGTGAGCCTGAATCTTAATCGGGCTGCCACTTTAACCTAACCTAACCTAACATGAAAAATAATTTTGTCAAAATTTTATTTCTATTCTAAATTTGATCAAGATTTTATTTCTATAGAAAATTTTGTCAAACTTTAATTTCTATAGAAAATTTTGTCAAAATTTAATTTCTGTAGAAAATTTTGTTAAAAGTTTATTTCTATGTTAACGATTTTTTCTGGTAAAAAATTTGTGCAAAATTTTATTTCCATAGAAAATTTCGTTAAAATTTTATTTCTATAGAAAATATTGTCAAAATTTTATTTCTATAAAAAATTTTCTCAACATTTTATTTCTATAAGAAATTTTCTCAAAACTTTATTGTATCAACATTTTATTTCTTTAGAGAATTTTCTCAAAATTTTATTTCCACAAAAAATTTTCTCAAAATGTTATTTCCACAAAAAATTTTCTCAATATTTATTCCTATAGCAATATTGATCAAAATTTTATTTCCATAGAAAATTTTTTCAAACTTTTATTTATATAGAAAATGTTGTCAAAATTTTATTTCTATGGAAAATTTTGCCAAAATTTTATTTTTATCGAACATTTTCTCAAAGTTTTATTTCTATATAAAGTTTTCTCAAAATTTTATTTTTATAGAAATTTTTGTCAAAATTTTATTTATATAAAAATTATCATTTTGTCAAAACTTTATGCTATAGAAAATGTTTTTGTTTATTTATTTATTAATTACATTTACAATAGAATTATAAATATAATTGTAAGCTTTGACTGCTAGGGTCTTAAGCTAGAAAATATTTTTACAATTTTATTTCTATAGAAAATTTAAGTTTAACATCTTTGGATCCACATAAACTTATTTTAATGTATTGTAGAAACGATCCCAAAATCCTAATGAAACTTCAGTGGAAAGGAAAGTCTTTTCTTCCTACTGAATAGTATGTCTAATAAATTATTCATTTTGCATAATTCCCATTATTGTAAATTTATATCATAGTCTCCTAGGCTTAGATATTTTAGCTGACATCAGCTAGAGAAAATAAGAATTCCCATAGGATGAAACAGCGAGACTTCATACAACCTTTAGACCCAAAGGGATTTCAAGCAGTAGCATTTGAAAGGGGAGCGGTTACAAAAGATTCACATAAAATCCTTAAATACAGGAGAAAATTATGCAAATGATTTTCTCGTTTAGGCACTTGGCCACATTTATGATAGTAATAATAATGATAATCACAACAACAATAACAACAAAAGTAATAAAAATCCAAAAACTACTTCCTTTTCCAACTCAACCACAATAGCAAAAAAATTCGTTTTTTTTTTTAAATGGGTTCATATCCATGACATGAGTTTTCAATAATTGCTTCACAACTTTACTTAAGGGAAATTAAATTTTTGTATTTGTATGGCGAGATGGTTAGGAGGATAACAAGTGGCAGAGAATCAAATGTGGGTGTCCTTTGGGCAATGATTGTAGCTTTGGTGGTGATGTGCTAGATGGCTGTCCGTATATGGCAGCGTAAAACTGAATGTCCCACCTTTTGTGCATGTAATTCACCTGGCCACCTTTACAATATACCTTTCCTATATTCTATAGCTAATTCTCATTGCTGGATAAACCCTTAAGGTCATGGCTTATTCACAGAGCATAATATTGTAAGTGTAGATGTGTTCATAGTCCATAAAGACCTATAGGTTTATAAACACATGCTTGTAAAGCCGATAATATGGCCACTATCATTGCTGACCCTTAAACCGAACTCGTATGACATACGATTAGAGTAATGGCACTCACGAAAAAAAAACCATCATCAAAGGATGATAATGCCAAGAGTTATTAAAAGAGAGCAGATCATGTGAATAGCTTTATTTTTAACAGTGGATGATATTTTATGAATTCTAGAAAAATGTTCGGTTTTTATAGAAATAAAATTTTGTACAAAATTTTCTATAGAAATACAATTTGGTACAATATTTTCTATAGAAATAAAATTTTGACAAATTTATCGAATGTCGAATTTATTTCGGCATAAGCCGGCTATCAATGTAAAACCTTTTTTCGGAGGGTTCAAGTGTGGTTTTTGTTGGGTTTAATAAACTGCCTGAATTTATTCTGATAATTGGTTGATAGTTTTGCTGCAAGTAGAGGATGCTGATGAGGAATGTGGTAATTCCGAAACGTGCGTCCATCCAACCATCTTGCACTCTATAGGGCTTTGCCCAAATAAATTTGACAAACATTCTTTTCCTCTGTTGGTTAAGCTACACTTGTAGTTTAGTCAATGTATGGTTTTAAGCTGCAATAAAAAAAAATAACAATTTTGACAAAATTTTTTACAGAAATAAAAACTTGTACAAAAGTTTTTATAGAAATAAAATTTAGACAAAATTTTCTATAGAAATAAAATTTTGTACACAATTTTCTATAGAAATAAAATTTTGTACATAATTTTCTATAGAAATAAAATTTTGACCAAATTTTTTATAGAAATAAAATGTTGACAACATTCTCTATAGAAATACAATTTTGACAAAATTTTCTATGGAAATAAAATTTTGACAAAATTTTTAATAGAAATAATATTTTAACAAAATTTTCTATAAAAATAAAATTTTGAGATTATTTTCTATAGAAAAAAAAATTTGAGAATATTTTCTATAGAAATAAAATGTTGACGAAATTTTCTATAAAAGTAAAATTTTGACAAAATTTTCAACAGAAATAAAATTTTGACAAAATTTTTAATAAAATTATACTCTTCTTGGAATATAAAACAAGTAAGGAAAGTTTAAGTCGGGCGGGCCAACTATATTATACCCAGCGTTGCCAATTTAGCTTTTTTCCCGCTAGATTTGGCTTTTTTTGAAGACGTTTAGCGGGAAACAAATGCATTTAGCTTTTAGCTTTTTTTCATCACCCTTTTAGCTATTTTTGGCCTTTTTTATTTTCGACATGTTCCTATTGAAATATGGATAAAACTTCGTTTTTATGTAAGTCTTGCTGCAAGAATAAGGGTCTCCGCATATTTCGAAGCTCAATTTAAGCCTTAATAATTATTCCAGCCATTATGTTGTAAAGTTTTTTCCTAGTATTCATAAAAGTTATCTTAAACTATCTAATATTACCATACAAACTATCTACTATTACCATACAATCTACTATTACCATACAAATTCCTTATATAAACTGTCAGTAAATTATTAGGAATAATAGCATTTGACTCGTTTATCCTTTTTATGTTATTATAATACGTATTCTAAAGTTATTATGATATTACTAAATTAAAATAGTAGATGCGAATTGCTTTGTACACTGAAAAAATATTGTCATTGGTTATAATAGCATTTGTGAATTTCTCTTATATGTTTTCCTCCAAAAGTCCAAAAGCCGATAAAATCCTTTTGTCCCTATAGTTAAGTGATTCAACTTAAAAATGGGTATCTCTTCATGAAAGAAGGCTAGGGTCAATTCTAAAAAATTCTTAAAATTACACCCAGAGGAGGAATATGATCACCTCAAACATGTTTTAAGAGCAAAATGTTATTTTTGGGTTGTGACCATGTAACATGGTTTTCGCAACCATGTTATTTTCTCGGAAATCATGTATCTGATTTCGGCAAGCAGATTATATTTGACGAGAAAATAACATTTTAGTGACAAACATGTTACATGGTCACCATACAAAAATAACATTTTGCTCTTGAAACATGTTTGAGGTGATCATATTCCTTCTCTGCGTGTAATTAAAAAGTCTTTAAATTTGTGGAGTTTTTGTATCTTGACCACAAACCAAAATAGCGTTCAAAAATAGAAGAGGTTTTTCAACATTTTATTTTAAAAACGTATACACAGAATAATTTTTTACTTAAAGTCGAGTCTGAATTAAATTTAAGTTGCTGTTAGCACGTTTTTAAAGCACTGTGATAGCTCATGAAGAAAAAGCTGTAAAAACGAATAAATTCAAATTTGACTCTGAATCAATACCAAAATCATAAGTGTACAAAATCTTTGGAACCGAACATAGAAATAATTAAGGAAATAAAGTTTTGAATGTGGTATTATTTTTTTTAACATCAAAAACAATGCAATAAAAAAATTCGTAGTGATAGGATCAAAACAAATCTGCTATTTATTAATGGAATGGATTTACATTTACGAAAATTAGACAACAATAGGTTTGTATGGGAAATCTTCGAATAAAAGTTATTCAATATAAACTTGCAAGACAGTTAGAATGGGTTTTATTTTCTTGGGTAATATTAGGAGAAGTGTATACGTTCACGAATTTATCATTAATTCAGTTAAAACGAAATATATTGATATTTTCTAATGCAGTTCTATGTGACATTGGACTTGTTGATGATTAACCAGCTGCTTATTGCTATTCCTAGTAATAAAAAAGTTTTTATTTACTAGGAAATATAAATGAAGGACTTCCAGTAAAAATTTGTGATAGTTATCAAAATGTATCGAGTACGCAAACAGAGCTAATATGACTTAGATTTTCTTACAGTCTCACAGAAATGGAAATAAAATGAATACAATTAAAATAATATGCATTTTAAGTGAAATAAAGCCTTTAAGTTTGTTAAATTTCAATCAAAATTGTGACTTTTGATACAAAAAAATTTAGCTTTTTTTCTAGCTATTTTTTACAATTTTTTAGCTTTTTTTGGCTAGTTTTTTGGACAAAGCTAGCGGTTTTTGGTGAAACAATTCTGGCAACGCTGATTATACCCTGCACCACTTTGTAGATCTAAATTTTCGATACCATTTCACATCCGTCAAATGTGTTGGGGGCTATATATAAAGGTTTGTCCCAAGTACATACATTTAAATATCACTCGATCTGGACAGAATTTGATAGACTTCTACCAAATCTATAGACTCAAAATTTATGTCGGCTAATGCACTAGGGTGGAACACAATGTTAGTAGAAAATATGGGAAACATTTAAATCTGAAGCAATTTTAAGGAAACTTCGCAAAAGTTTATTTATGATTTATCGCTCGATATATATGTATTAGAAGTTTAGGAAAATTAGAGTCATTTTTACAACTTTTCGATTAAGCAGTGGCGATTCTACAAGGAAAATGTTGGTCGAAATCAGAAAAGCATATATATGGGAGCTAAATCTAAATCTGAACCGATGTCAACCAAATTTGGCACGCATAGCTGCAATGCTAATTCTACTCCCTGTGCAAAATTTCAACTAAATCGGAGTTAAAAATTGGCCTCTGTGGTCATATGAGTGTAAATCGGGCGAAAGCTATATATGGGAGCTATATCTAAATCTGAACCGATTGCAACCAAATTTGGCACGCATAGCTACAATGCTAATTATACTGCCTGTGCAAAATTTCAACTAAATCGGAGTTAAAAATTGGCCTCTGTGGTCATATGAGTGTAAATCGGGCGAAAGCTATATATGGGAGCTATATCTAAACCTGAACCGAGTTCAACCAAATTTGGCACGTATAGCTATAATGCTAATTCTACTCCCTGTGCAAAATTTCAACTAAATCGGAGCAAAATATTGGCCTCTGTGGTCATATGAGTATAAATCGGCCGAAAGCTATATATTGGAGCTATATCTCAATCTGAACCGATTTCAACCAAATTTGGCACGCATAGCTACAATGCTAATTCTACTCCCTGTGCAAAATTTCAACTAAATCGGAGCCAAAATTGGCCTCTGTGGACAAAGGAGTGTAAATCGGGCGAAAGCTATATATGGGAGCTATATCTAAATCTGAACCGATTTGGATGATATTTTGCAAGTTTTTTGAGACTCATAAAATATTCGAATGTACGGAATTTGAGGAAGATCGGTTGATATACACGCCAATTATGACCAGATCGGTGAAAAATATATATGGCAGCTATATCTAAATATGAACCGATTTTTTCCAATTTTTTTTTTTCTGTAGACTTTAGACTTGACGTAGCCCCACAAAAAATAGTCTAAAGGCGTCAAATCGCATGATCTTGGTGGCCAACTTACCGGTCCATTTCTTGAGATGAATTGTTCTCCGAAGTTTTCCCTCAAAATGGCCATAGAATCGCGAGCTGTGTGGCATGTAGCGCCATCTTGTTGAAACCACATGTCAACCAAGTTCAGTTCTTCCATTTTTGGCAACAAAAAGTTTGTTAGCATCGAACGATAGCGATCGCCATTCACCGTAACGTTGCGTCCAACAGCATCTTTGAAAAAATACGGTCCAATGATTCCACCAGCGTACAAACCACACCAAACAGTGCATTTTTCGGGATGCATGGGCAGTTCTTGAACGGCTTCTGGTTGCTCTTCACTCCAAATGCGGCAATTTTGCTTATTGACGTAGCCATTCAACCAGAAATGAGCCTCATCGCTGAACAAAATTTGTCGATAAAAAAGCGGATTTTCTGCCACTGATTTTGGTAATAAAATTCAATGATTTGCAAGCGTTGCTCGTTAGTAAGTCTATTCATGATGAAATGTCAAAGCATACTGAGCATCTTTCTCTTTGACACCATGTCTGAAATCCCACGTGATCTGTCAAATACTAATGCATGAAAATCCTAACCTCAAAAGAATCACCCTTTATATACGGCCGTAAGTTGGGCCAGGCCGAAGCTTATGTACCCTCCATCATGGATTGCGTAGAAACTTCTTCTAAACACTGCCATCCACAATCGAATTACTTAAGTTGCGGTAACGCTTGCCGATGACAAGGTATCTTAAAACCTCCTAACACCATCTTCTAAATTGTATGTAAGTCCATACGTGGTATATTATTAAATCAAAAAAGATCGATCTAATACGTATATAATTCCGTTTGAAAAAGTAGACATAAAATTTTGACAAAATTTTCTACAGAAATAAAATTTTAACAAAATTTTCTATAGAAATAAAATTTTCACAAAATTTTCTATAGAAATAAAAATTTTGACAAAATATTCTATAGAAAGAAAATTTTGTTGTTGTTTCTTATTGCAGCTTAAAACCATACATTGACTAAACTACAAGTGTAGCTTAACCAACAGAGGAAAATAATGTTTGTCAAATTTATTTGGGCAAAGCCCTATAGACTGCAAGATGGTTGGATGGACGCACGTTTCGGAATTACCACATTCCTCATCAGCATCCTCTACTTGCAGCAAAATTATCAACCAATTACCACACTTGAACCCTCCGAAAAAAGGTTTTACATTGATAGCCGGCTTATGCCGAAATAAATTCGAAACAAACATATCTCTTTTCCTATGCCACTGTCAAATCATCGATTTGAATTCACATGGCTGGGTTTATTTTGAGCGTGACAAAAATTTCTACAGAAATAAAATTTTAACAAAATTTTCTATAGAAATAAACTTTTGACAAAATTTTCTATAGAAATAAAATCTTGGTAGATTATTTGTGGCTCGAGTGGCAACCATGATTATGAACCGAATAAAATTTGAACAAAATTTTCTATAGAAATAAAATTTTGAAAATAATGATAATTTTATTATGAACCGAAAAAAATTTTAACAAAATTTTCTATAGAAAAACAATTTTGACAAAATTTTCTATAGAAATAAAATTTTGGTAGATTATTTTTGGCTCTAGTGGCAACCATGATTATGAACCGATATGGACCAATTTTTGTGTGATTGGACCAATTTTGGCATGATTGTTAGATACCATATACCAACACCATGTACCAAATTTCAGCCGGATCAGATGAAATATGCTTCTCTTAGAGGCTCCAAAAGACAAATGTGGGGATCGGTTTATATGGGGGGTATATATAATTATGGACCGACGTGGACCAATTTTTGCATGGTTGGTAGAGACCATATACTAACAGCATGTACCAAATTTCAGCCGGATCGGATGAAATTTGCTTCTTTTAGAACAATCGCAAGCCAAATTTAGGGGTCCGTTTATATGGGGGCTATACGTAAAAGTGGACCGATATGGACCAATTTTCGCATGGTGGTTAGAGACCATATACTAACACCATATACCAAATTTCAGCCGGATCGGATGAAATGTGCTTCTGTTAGAGGCTCTACAAGCCAAATCTGAGGGTCCCTTTATATGGGGGCTATACGTAAAAGTGGACCGATATGGCCCATTTTCAATACCATCCGACCTACATCGATAACAACTACTTGTGCCAAGTTTCAAGTCGATTGCTTGTTTCGTTCGGAAGTTAGCGTGATTTCAACAGACGGACGGACGGACGGACATGCTTAGATCGACTCAGAATTTCACCACGACCCAGAATATATATGTTACAAACGGAATGACAAAGTTAATATACCCCCATCCTATGATGGAGGGTATAAAAATGTATATTTTTGTCAAAATTTTACACTAATGATTTTGGTATTGATTCCGTCAGAAAACATTTTAGGCACACTTCTCTTTTAAATTTGAGTTTCTCGTACTTGATACTAGGAAACAATTTTGAGTTTATTCGTTTCTTCAGTTTCGTTCTTAAGTTGCTATCAGATCCAGAGTGTTATTGCAATCTTTCAAATTCAAACTCGACTTCTAGTAGAAATTTGGCTACGTTTCCAGTAAAAATCATCTTTAAAATAAAGTGTTAATGACATCTCCTAGTATTGAAGACTTTTTTCTATGTAGGCAAGATGCAAAAAAGTCAAGAAATTTAAAGACAGTTTCATTAATGTTGGAGAATTTTTCAGAATTATTAAAGTCAAGAAAATTTTGTCAAAATTTTATTTTTATAAAAATTTTTGTCAGAATTTTATTTTTTATAAAAAAATTGTCAAAAATTTATTTCTATAGCAAATTTTGGTCAAAGTTTTATTTTTTATAGAACATTTTCTCAAAATTTTATTTCTATAGAGAATTTCGTCAAAATTTTATTTCCATAGCAAATTTGGTCAAAGTTTTATTTTTTATAGAACATTTTCTCGAAATTTTATTTCTATAGAGAATTTCTTCAAACACTTATTTTTATGGAAAATTTTCTTAAAATTTTATTTCTATATAAAATGTTTTCAAAAATGTTATTATACCCTGCTCCACACTGTGGAACAGGGTATTATAAGTTAGTGCATATGTTTGCAACACCCAGAAGGAGACGGGATAGACACATGGTGTCTTTGGCAAAAATGCTCAGGGTGGGCTCCTGAGTCGATATAGCCATGTCCGTCTGTCCGTGAACACATTTTTGTAATCAAAGTCTAGGTCGCAGTTTTAGTCCAATCGACTTCAAATTTGGCACAAGTATGTGTTTTGGCTCAGAATAGATCCCTTTTGATTTTGGAAGAAATCGGTTGAGATTTAGATATAGCTCCCATATATAGCTTTCGTCCGATATGGACTTATATGGCCCCAGAAGCCAGAGTTTTACCCTAATTTGCTTAAAATTTTGCACAAGAAGAACAATTAGTACTATGGTCAAGTGTGCCAAATTTTATTGAAATCGGTTTAGATTTAGATATAGCTCCCATATATATCTTTCGCCCGATATGGACTAATACGGTCCCAGAAACCAGAGTTTTAGCCCAATTTGGTTGACAGGGAGTAGAATTAGTATTATAGCTATGCGTGCCAAATTTGGTTGAAATCGGTTCAGATTTAGATATAGCTCTCATATATAGCTTTCGCCCGATTTACACTCATATGACCACAGAGGCCAATTTTTTGCTCCGATTTAGTTGAAATTTTACACACGGAGTAGAATTAGCATTGTAGCTATGCGTGCCATATTTGGTTGAAATCGGTTCAGATTTAGATATATCTCCCATATATCGCTTTCGCCCGATTTACACTCATATGACCACAGAGGCCAATTTTTAACTCCGATTTAGGTGAAATTTTGCACAGGGAAAATTTAGATTTACAAAGTGGTGCAGGGTATAATATAGTCGGCCCCGCCCGACTTTAGACTTTCTTACTTGTTTTTATATAAAATTTTGTTAAAGCTTTATTTCTATAGGACAAGCGAAAAACTTTATTTCAAAGAAATACGTCGTCTATACCAGGCAAAAGAACCTATTCGTATTTTAAGGTCAACATATCTTTGGCGTCACAACAGTTTTTTTTTAGTGTCAATACACCCACAAAAAATGAACCCACCATGAAAGAAAATGTAGGTTTATTTTAGAACATTTTATCTAAAATATTTTGCTAATTGCAACCTGATACAATTAAATGAATAATTTTCTTCAATTCAAGAAGAAAATTTATTAAAAATATTAAATTTTTTCTGTCGTTTAAGAAAATTTTATGTTTTGAATGGAGAAAACATGGAGTTAAGAATTTTTAAAATGTCAGTCCGCTTATCTGTTTCTCTGTCCGGCCGAATGTGCGGCCGTATATACATGTTTTATTGTAATTTTCTTTTACCTATTTTCCTGGTTATCTTCTCGGTTGCCATGATTTTTTTATTTTATTTTTAAAGGGCACTCGCAGCTTTCATTCACATGCACTGGTATTTTGTACATTCTGTGTGTGTTTTTTGTTTGTGCGATTTTCTTGTGTGTGTTGTGTTTGAAAATTATGACTCTTTAAGGGATAATTACTTAAGGGAACTGCAATGGCAAACACATGCACACACACATACACGGACGAGAGCAGCAGCTAAACGAGCATTATAATTGTTTTCATAGGCGACTACAACGGCCATTCTCTTCATCACTAGCCTCACTCAAGTATTTGCCCCAACATTACACAAATGCATACCCATAAACAAACACACTCGCGCGCACACACATCTCTCATATAATTAAAGGCTCAAGTGAGTGCTTGGCTGGCATATAACACTCTCTTTGGGATATGAGCTTTGTGTTGTAGTATGACAATAAAGGTACAAATGAGAATGCATTTAATTGTTGATCGTTTTGCAGGAGTTTTGTTGTTGTTGTTGTTGTTGTTATGATGATGAAAAATGTAAGGCTAAAACCTATAATACAGAGAAACATTAACATTCTGTGAGAAAACAAGTATATACAATAGTAAGTTCGGTCGGGCCGAATCTTAAATACCCACCACCATGCATCAAATATAATAATTTCCTTTGAAAATTTCAGGGGGTTTGATGCCAGATATTTTCCCAAGCAGATCAGTGCACCTTCTATACCCTCAATAAGTGAAATCGGTCTATATGGAGGCCTTACCAAATGAACCGATAAAACTAAATCATATACACTTTGTTATGGGTCTAAAATGCCAGTATATTTTCAATTTGTGGCAAATCGGATAAAAACTACAATTTCTAGAAACCCCAGGAGTTTAATCGGGAGTTCGGTGTAATGGGGGCTATAACAAAACATGGAAGTATACACTGTTAGAAAAATATGTTTTTCATATGTTCCGATATAAACAAAATGTGTTTCGGGCACAATTTTTAAACACAATATATTTAAGTGCAACCATGTAATGTTCTCAAACTAACAATAAATGTTTGGGACACATATGTTAATATGTTAGAATATATTATGTTTTGGGCATGAATGTTTCATAAAAATAATATGTGTGAATGTAAACATATATAAATTTACAAATTTCGAGTAAACATATATATGTTGTGATATTTTATTCAGAGAGCGACAGAGAGAGAGAGAGAGAGAGAGAGTACAGAGAATGAAATAGAGATGGAAACCGGGAGAGTTGACGAAAGATATCAACATAACACAGCGAAAGAATCAAAAGAGAGCAATTTCTGTGAAACCGATTGTATGTTGTTTCGGAAAACTGTTTTATGATAAGGCCAAAAAATTGATGTGGTTAAGTCTAAATATTATTTAATTTGAATATTAGAATGAGTATTCGGAGTAAAGAGAATAGACATTCGGAACCAAGAGAATAGACATTTGAAAAAAAAAACAAGTATATACGGCCGTAAGTTCGGCCAGGCCGAAGCTTATGTACCCTCCATCATGGATTGCGTAGAAACTTCTTCTAAACACTGCCATCCACAATCGAATTACTTAAGTTGCGGTAACGCTTGCATCTTAAAACCTCCTAACACCATCTTCTAAATTGTATGACAAAATTTTCTATAGAAAGAAAATTTTGACAAAAATTTCTACAGAAATAAAATTTTAACAAAATTTTCTATAGAAATAAACTTATGACAAAATTTTCCATAGAAATAAAATCTTGGTAGATTAGTTTTGGCTCGAGTGGCAACCATGATTATGAACCGAATAAAATTTGAACAAAATTTTCTATAGAAATAAAATTTTGACAAAATTTTCTATAGAAATACAATTTTGACAATGATGAAAATTTTATTATGAACCGAATAAAATTTTAAAAAAATTTTCTCTAGAAATAAAATTTTGACAAAATTTTCTATAGAAATAAAATTTTGACAAAATTTTCTATAGAAATAAAATTTTGGTAGATTATTTTTGGCTCTAGTGGCAACCATGATTATGGACCGATATGGACCAATTTTTGTGTGATTGGACCAATTTTGGTATGTTTGTTAGCGACCATATACTAACACCACGTTCCTAATTTGAACCGGATCGGATGAATTTTGCTCCTCCAAGAGGCTCCGGAGGTCAAATCTGCAGAACGCTTTATATGGGGGCTATATATAATTATGGACCGATATGGACCAATTCTGGCACGGTTGTTAAAGATCATATACTAACACCATGTTCCAAATTACAACCGGATTGGATGAAATTTGCTTCTCTTGGAGACTTCGCAAGCCAAATCTGGGGATCGTTTTATATGGGGGCTATATATAATTATGAACCGATGTGGACAAATTTTTGCATGGTTGTTAGATACCATATACCAATAACATGTACCAAATTTCAGGCGGATCGGATGAAATTTGCTTCTCTTTGGGGCTCCGCAATCCAAATCTGGGGATCGGTTTATATGGGCGCTTTATATAATTATGGACCGATGTGGACCAATTTTTGCATGGTTGTTAGAGATCAATACCAATACCATGTACCAAATTTCAGCCGGATCGGATGCAATTTGCTTCTCTTTGAGGCTTTGCAAGCCAAATCTGGAGATCGGTTTATATGGGGGCTATATATAATTATGGACCGATGTGGACCAATTTTTGCATGGTTGTTAGAGACCATATACCAACACCATATACCAAATTTCAGCCGGATCGGATGAAATATGCTTCAGTTAGAGGCTCTGCAAGCCAAATCTGGGGATCGGTTTATATGGGGGCTATATATAATTAAGGACCGATATGGACCAATTTTTGCATGGTTTTTAGAGACCATATACCAACATCATGTACCAAATTTCAGCCGGATCGGATGAAATTTGCTTCTCTTTTAGGCTCCGCAAGCCAAATCTGGGGATCGGTTTATATGGGGGCTATATATAATTATGGACCGATGTGGACCAATTTTTGTACGGTTGTTAGAGACCATATAGCAACACCATGTACCAAATTTCAGCCGGATCGGATGAAATATGCTTCTCTTAGAGGCTCCAAAAGCCAAATCTGGGGATCGGTTTATATGGGGGCTATATATAATTATGGACCGATATGGACCAATTTTCGCATGGTTGTTAGAGACCATATACCAACATCATGTACCAAATATCAGCCGGATCGGATGAAATTTGCTTCTCTTTTAGGCTCCGCAAGCCAAATCTGGGGATCGGTTTATATGGGCGGTATATATAATTATGGACCGATGTGGACCAATTTTTGCATGGTTGGTAGAGACCATATACTAACAGCATGTACCAAATTTCAGCCGGATCGGATGAAATTTGCTTCTTTTAGAGCAATCGCAAGCCAAATTTGGGGGTCCGTTAATATGGGGGCTATACGTAAAAGTGGACCGATATGGACCAATTTTTGCATGGTTGTTAGAGACCATATACCAACACCATATACCAAATTTCAGCCGGATCGGATGAAATGTGCTTCTGTTAGAGGCTCTACAAGCCAAATCTGAGGGTCCCTTTATATGGGGGCTATACGTTAAAGTGGACCGATATGGCCCATTTTCAATACCATCCGACCTACATCGATAACAACTACTTGTGCCAAGTTTCAAGTCGATAGCTTGTTTCGTTCGGAAGTTAGCGTGATTTCAACAGACGGACGGACGGACGGACGGACGGACATGCTTAGATCGACTCAGAATTTCACCACGACCCAGAATATATATACTTTATGGGGTCTTAGAGCAATATTTCGATGTGTTACAAACGGAATGACAAAGTTAATATACCCCCATCCTACGATGGAGGGTATAAAAACAGCATGTATTTTCGCCTTGAGAGCAGCATTTTATGTATGTTTGGACATGTGTTTTGTTCATCATTTTGGTATTATGGGCAAAATTTTTTCATGGTTCGTTAAAAAAAATCGGAACATACGATTTCTTTAACGAACCAACGTCTTCTATAAATGTGTAAATAAAAAACAAGTGTTCGGTCGGAGCAGGGATTGAACCCACGACACTTTGCATGCAAGGTAGACATGACAACCACTGCTCCACGTGGCCAACAAATGCATGTTTCTGTTAAATAATGTTGTTTGCATGGGTTCGTGGGCGCTGCAAACTATACTATATAAATGTAACTTATAACGATAATTTTCTACTGGTGACTATAACAGCTACGTAGCCCAGTGGATAGTGTGTTGGCTTACGAACTGTATGGTCCTTGGTTCGATTCTCCGTGCAGGCGAAAGGTAAAATTTAAAAAAAATTATAAAATTGAATAATTTCTTCAATATTATTTGTATTACCGAAAAAGGTGCCAAGAACTAAAAAATTTCGTGGAAGTGAAAATTATGCGAGCGAATGAGCACAATCTTCTTTGGGCAAAATTCTTCCAAGCATATAATATTTTTGGGCTCAAAATGCTTCCAAACATATAATTTGTTCACACAAAACAAACATATTAATGTTTCGGCAGTATCCAATAATATATGTGCTTCCTGCAAAATATGTTTGGAACATATGTTAGAGAAGCAATTTTTTTTGAGGGTGACAAACAATAGTCCGATAATCACCATTTTCGGCACATCTCTTTATTTTCCTACACGCAAAGAAAAAAAAAACGTTTGGAAAACGTGTACTGAAAACGTTTTTCTTTTGTTAGAGTTTTTTGAATTGCTTCGAAAATTTTAAACTTTTATCACCAAAAAAATTCGTTTGTTACAAAATTTTTATTATACCCTTCACCACTACTGTGGTACAGGGTATAATAAGTTTGTGCATTTGTATGTAACGCCAAGAAGGAGTAATCATAGACCAACCTTTTAGTATACGGATCGGCTTCTGAGTCGATTTAGCGATGTCCGTCTGTCTGTCTGTCTGTCTGTCTGTAGTTGATGTATTTTTGTGTGCAAAGTACAGCTCGCAGTTTTAGTCCGATTGTCCTAAAATTTGGTATAGGGTCCTGTTTCGGCTCAAAGACGATCCCTATTGATTTTGGAAAAAATCGGTTCAGATTTAGATATAGCTGCCATATATATTTTTCACCGATCTGGTCATAATTGGCGTGTATATCAACCGATCTTCCTCCAATTCCGTAAATTTGAATATTTTATGGGTCTCGAAAAACTTGCAAAATATCAGCCAAATCGGTTAAGATTTAGATATAGCTCCCATATATAGCTTTCGCCCGATTTACACTCATTTGCCCACAGAGGCCAATTTTTTGCTCCGATTTAGTTGAAATTTTGCATAGGGAGTAGAATTAGCATTGTAACTATGCGTGCCAAATTTGGTTGAAATCGGTTCAGATTTGGATATATCTCCCATATATAGCTTTCGCCCGATATACACTCATTTGCCCACAGAGGCCAATTTTTTGCTCCGATTTAGTTGAAATTTTGCACAGGGAGTAGAATTAGCATTGCAGCTATGCGTGTCAAATTTGGTTGAAATCGGTTCAGATTTAGATATAGCTCCCATATATAGCTTTCGCCCGATTTACACTCATATGACCACAGAGGCCATTTTTTACCTCCGATTTAGTTGAAATTTTGCACAGGGAGTAGAATTAGCATTGTAGCTATGCGTGCCAAATTTGGTTGACATCGGTTCAGATTTAGATTTAGCTCCCATACATATGTTTTTCTGATTTCGACAAAAATGGTCAAAATGCCAAAGTTGTAAAAATGACTCTAATTTTCCTAAACTTCTAATACATATATATATATATATATATATATATATATATATATATATATATATATATATATATATATATATATATATATATATATATATATATATATATATATATATATATATATATATATATATATATATATATATATATATATATATATATATATATATATATATATATATATATATATATATATATATATATCGAGCGACAAATCATAAATAAACTTTTGCGACGTTTCCTTAAAATTGCTTCAGATTTAAATGTTTCCCATATTTTTTTTTTCACTAAAATTGTGTTCCACCCTAGTGCATTAGCCAACTTAATTTTTGAGTCTATAGATTTTGTAGAAGTCTATCAAATTCTGTCTAAATCGATATTTAAATGTATGTATTTGGGACAAACCTTTATATATAGCCCCCAACACATTTGACGGATGTGATATGGTATCGAAAATTTAGATCTACAAAGTGGTGCAGGGTATAATATAGTCGGCCCCGCCCGACTTTAGACTTTCCTTACTTGTATTAGGTATACAATTTTGACAAAATTTTCTATAGAAATAAAATTTTGACAAAATTTTCTAAAGAAATACAATTTGGCTAGATTATTTTTGCTCGAGTGGCAAGAATGATTATGAACCGATATGGACCAATTTTTGTGTGATTGGGGATCTGCTATATATAACTAAAGACCGATATGGACCAATTTAGGCATGGTTATTAGCGGCCATATATTGACACCGCGTTGCAAATTTCAACCGGATCGGATGAATTTTGCTAGTCCAAGTGGCTCCGGAGTTCAAATCTGGGGATCGGTTTATATAGGGGCTATATATAATTATGGAGTGATATGGACCAACTTTTGAATGGCTCTTAGAGACTATATACTAATACCATGTACCAAATTTCAGCCGAATCGGATGAAATTTGCTTCTCTTAGAGGATCCGCAAACCAAATCTGGGAATCGGTTTATATGGGGGCTATATATAATTATGGACCGATATGGACCAATTTTTGCATGGTTATTAGAGACCATATACTAACACCACGTACCAAATTTCAACCGGATCGGATGAATTTTGCTCCTCTAAGAGGCTCCGGAGTTCAAATCTGGGTATCGGTTTATATGGGGGCTATATAAAATTATGGACCGATATGGGCCAATTTTTGCATGGTTGTTAGAGACCATATACTAATACCATGTACCAAATTTCAGCCGTATCGGATGAAATTTGCTCCTCTTTGGGGCTCGCAAGCCAAATCTGGGGATCGGTTTATATGGGGGCTATATATAATTATGGACCGATGTGGACCAATTTCTGCATGGTTGGTAGAGAACATATACTAACACCATGTACCAAATTTCAGCCGGATCGGATGAAATTTGCTTCTCTTAGAGCAATCGCAAGCCAAATTTGGGGGTCCGTTTATATGGGGGCTATACGTAAAAGTGGAGCGATATGGCCCATTTGCAATACCATCTGACCTAAATCAATAACAACTACTTGTGCCAAGTTTCAAGTCGATAGCTTGTTTCGTTCGGAAGTTAGCGTGATTTCAACAGACGGACGGACGGACATGCTCAGATCGACTCAGAATTTCACCACGACCCAGAATATATAAACTTTATGGGGTCTTAGAGCAATATTTCGATGTGTTACAAACGGAATGACAAAGTCCTATGGTGGAGGGTATAAAAATGCATGAAATTATACGTATTTGTTGCAAATTTTATTATAACTTGATGGGGAAAAGCCCAAAGCAAATTTTCACAAAGTTTGTATTCCTTAAAATGGATTACTAAAGAAAAGTAATCGTGAAAAAATGACGTTTTCAGCGGCTATACTCGAACTTAATACCCACCTGATAGCACAATGTGAAATGAAATATAAATTAATTTTTCCTATAGGTTTTCTACTTTAAGAGTTAGCATAAAGGACCCAAATTGAGTTATATATCCCAGCCAGATTTATGCTACAAATTGTGGAAAAGTTCATTAGCCCGAAACCATATCTTCGCACATCTTCATCAATCTTATCGCAGCCATGACGGCTTCGCTTTTGATCGGAACCTCTATAGGTCTTAGGTCTTGTATAGTCTCTAAGGATCTGGTTGAAGTGGCTATCATTGCTCCAGATATGGCAAGACCGAGGAATATGTAACATGTTTGTCGCAACTATGATTTCGAAAATTATGTTTATGTTTTTTTTTTATGGCGAACAAAAATATTCTTATGACATGTCTCCCGTCCAAAAATAATAGGATGCTCTTCAAACATGTTTGAGGTGATCCTATTCCTTCTCTGCGTGTAGGTGGAAATTTCCGGTTCATATGCATATACATATACATATGTATGTGTTTGTTTTTGTGTTTGTCCATGTATGTATCCTCATACATTCACACTGAAGCATATACATATGTACGTATGTTTTCTATAGTAATATTGGACAATGTCACTAGAAAATGATTGTCTGGTTGACCAGTTGAGGAAGGTGAGGGAATTGAGACGAAGTGCAACAACATTTGACATGATTGTGAGAAAAAGCTGTACGTGTGTGAACTGTCATTAAAAAGTTATAATTGTATTAAAAAAAATCCTTTCGAAAATGATTGTAATGAAAAAGTTTTCTTTTTATCAGATTTTTTTCTGGCTTCGCTTGAATTGTCCCTAGGGACAGGGTTGAGTGGGATGATTTTCCTTTAAGGACAGAGAAATTGCATGACTGCTTCTTGGTGAATACGTTTTAAATTGTATGGCAAATAAATGTCAAATATTCGATGTAGCAAAATGACGATACCGATTAAAAATAAAAAAAATTGACAAAATTTTCTATAAAAATAAAATTTTGTCAAAATGTTTTATAGAAAAAAGATTTTGACAAAATTTTCTTTAGAAATAAAATTTTGATAAAACTATCTATAGAAATAAAATTTTGACAAAATTTTCTATACAAATAAAATTTTCATAAAAATTTCTATAGAAATAAAATTTTGAAAAAATTTTCTATACAAATAAAATTAAAACAAGTAAGGAAAGTCTAAAGTCGGGCGGGGCCGACTATATTATACCCTGCACCACTTTGTAGATCTAAATTTTCGATACCATATCACATCCGTCAAATGTGTTGGGGGCTATATATAAAGGTTTGTCCCAAATACATACATTTAAATATCACTCGACTCACTGGACAGAATTTGATAGACTTCTACAAATCTATAAACTCCAAATTTAAGTCGTCTAATGCACTAGGGTGGAACACAATATTAGTAAAAAAACAAGTAAGGAAAGTCTAAAGTCGGGCGGGGCCGACTATATTATACCCTGCACCACTTAGTAGATCTAAATTTTCGATACCATATCACATCCGTCAAATGTGTTGGGTGCTATATATAAAGGTTTGTCCCAAATACATACATTTAAATATCACTCGATCTGGACAGAATTTGATAGACTTCTACAAATCTACAGACTCAAAATTTAAGTCGGCTAATGCACTAGGGTGGAACAAAATATTAGTAAAAAAAAAAATATGTGAAACGTTTAAATCTGAAGCAATTTTAAGGAATCTTCGAAAAAGTTTATTTATGATTTATCGCTCGATATATATGTATTAGAAATTTAGGAAAATTAAGTCATTTTTACAACTTTTCGACTAAGCAGTGGCGATTTTACAAGGAAAATGTTGGTATTTTGACCCTTTTTGTCGAAATCAGAAAAACATATATATGGGAGCTATATCCAAATCTGAACCAATTTCAACCAAATTTGGCACGCATAGCAACAATGCTAATTCTACTCTCTGTGCAAAATTTCAACTAAATCGGAGTTAAAAAGTGGCCTCTGTGGTCATATGAGTGTAAATCGGGCGAAAGCTATATATGGGAGATATATCTAAATCTGAACCGATTTCAACCAAATGTGCACGCATGGCTACAATGCTAATTCTACTCCCTGTTCAAAATTTCAACTAAATCGGAGTTAAAAATTAGCCTCTGTGGTCATATGAGTGTAAATCGGGCGAAAGCTATATATGGGAGATATATCTAAATCTGGACCGATTTCAACCAAATTTGGCGCGCATAGCAACAATGCTAATTATACTCCCTATGCATAATTTCAACTAAATCGGAGTTAAAAATTTGCCTCTGTGGGCAAATGAGTGTAAATCGGGCGAAAGCTATATATGGGAGCTATGTGGCAGCTATATCTAAATCTGAACCGATTTTTTCCAAAATCAATAGGGATCGTCTGTGAGCCGAAACAGGACCCTATACCAAATTTTAGGACAATCGGACTAAAACTGCGAGCTGTACTTTGCACACAAAAATACATCAACAGACAGACGGACAGACAGGCAGACAGACAGACGGACATCGCTAAATCGACTCAGAATTTAATTCTAAGCCGATCCGTATACTAAAAGGTTGGTCTATGATTACTCCTTCTTGGCGTTACATACAAATGCACAAACTTATTATACCCTGTACCACAGTAGTGGTGAAGGGTATAAAAACAAGTATATACGGCCGTAAGTTCGGCCAGGCCGATTCTTATGTACCCTCCACCATGGATTGCATAAAAACTTGTACTAAAGACTGTCATCCACAATCGAATTACTTGGGTTGTGGTATAAACTTCTTAAAACTTCTTAACACCGTCTTCTCAATTGTAAGTTAGTCCATTCGGGGTATATATTAAACAAAAGAAGTATATACGGCCGTAAGTTCGGCCAGGCCGAAGCTTATGTACCCTCCAACATGGATTGCGTAAAAACTTATACTGAAGACTGTCATCCCCAATCGAATTACTTGGGTTGGGCTAACACTTGCCGCTGGCAAGGTATCCTAAAACTTCCTAACACCGTAATATATACCACATAGTCCATACGTGGTATATAAAAAAGGCCGATTAAATACGTATATAATTAAGTTTAAAGTTTCTATAGAAATAAAATTTTGACAAAATAAAATTTTGACAAAATAAAATTTTGACAACATTTTCTATAGAAGTAAAATATGGAAAAAAAATTTTCTATAGAAATACAGTTTTGAAAAAAATTTTTATAGAAATAAAATTTTGGCAAAATTTTCTACAGAAATAAAATTTTGACAAAATTTTCTACAAAAATAAAATTTTGGTAGATTATTTTTGGCTCCAGTGGCAACCATGATTATGAACCGATATGGACCAATTTTTGTGTGATTGAGGATCGGCTATACATAACTATAGACTGATATGGACCAATTATGGCATGGTTATATGCGGCCTTACACTAACACCACGTTGCAAATTTCAACCGGATCGGATGAATTTTGCTCCTCCAAGAGGCTCCGGAGATCAAATCTGGGGAACGGTTTATATGGGGGGCTATATATAATTATGGACCGATATGGACCAATTCTTGCGTGTTTGTTAGATACCACATTCTAACACCATGTTCCAAATTTCAACCGGATCGGATGGATTAAGCTCCTCCAAGAGGCTCCGGAGGACAAATCTGGGGATCGATTTATATGGGGGTTATATATAATTATGGACCGATATGGACCAATTCTTGCATGGTTGTTAGAGACCATATACTAACACCACGTACCAAATTTCAACCGGATCGGATGAATTTTGCTCCTCTAAGAGGCTTCGGAGGTCAAATCTGGGGATCGGCTTATATGGGGGCTATATATAATTATGGACCGATATAGACCAATTCTTGCGTGTTTGTTAGATACCACATTCTAACACCATGTTCCAAATTTCAACCGGATCGGATGGATTAAGCTCCTCCAAGAGGCTCCGGAGGACAAATCTGGGGATCGATTTATATGGAGCTATATATAATTATGGACCGATATGGACCAATTCTTGCATGGTTGTTAGAGACCATATACTAACACCACGTACCAAATTTCAACCGGATCGGATGAATTTTGCTCCTCTTAGAGGCTTCGGAGGTCAAATCTGGGGATCGGCTTATATGGGGTCTATATATAATTATGGGCCGATGTGGACCAATTTTTGCATGGTCATTAGTGAACATTTACCAGCACCATGTACTAAATTTGAGACGGATCGGATGAAATTTGGTTCTCTTAGAGCAATCGCAAGCCAAATTTGGGGTTCCGTTTATATGGGGGCTATACGTAAAAGTGGACCGATATGGACCAATTTTTGCATGGTTGTTAGAGACCATATACTAACACCATGTACCAAATTTCAGCCGGACCGGATGAAATTTGGTTTTCTTAGAGGCTTCGTAAACCAAATCGGGGGATCGGTTTATATGGGGGCTATATGTAATTATGGACCGATATGGACCAACTTTTGCATTGTTGTTAGAGACCATATACTAACACCATGTACCAAATTTCAGTCGGATCGGATGAAATTTGCTTCTGTTAGAGCAATCGCAAGCCAAATTTGGGGGTCCGTTTATATGGGGGCTATACGTAAAAGTGGACCGATATGGACCAATTTTTGCATGGTTGTTAGAGACCATATACTAACACCATGTACCAAAATTTCAGCAGGATCGGATGAAATTTGCTTCTCTTAGAGCAATCGCAATCCGAATTTGGGGGTCCGTTTATATGGGGGCTATACGTAAAAGTGGACCGATATGGCCCAATTGCAATACCATCCGACCTACATCAATGACAACTACTTGTGCCAAGTTTTAAGTCGATAGCATGTTTCGTTCGGAAGTTAGCGTGATTTCAACAGACGGACGGACGAGCGGACGGACGGGCGGACGGACATGCTCAGATCGACTCAGAATTTCACCACGACCCAGAATATATATACTTTATGGGATCTTAGAGCAATATTTCGATGTGTTACAAACGGAATGACAAAGTTGGGGGGTATCCCCATCCTATGGTGGAGGGTATAAAAATTCTATTTTTGGCAGAATTCTACCAACCGTGGTGGTAATAAAAATTTATTTTCTAGGTTATATACGTTGCATTTTCATGTTTTAAGATAATAAAGTACTTGGGACCATTTTGTTTTGTAAAATGTGTTTAAATTTAACGAAAAATATTGTAGTGTTGCCAGAGAACATTTTCTCTGGCAACACTGACTATGAGCTATAGTCAGATTGAGACAAAGCACCCATAAACATGTACCCCTTAATTTTCTTAAATATGCAACTGCGGTTTATCTCCCAGACCTATATCAATGTTACCCCACAAATGCTTATGATTACTAATTTAGTAAGGGTGGTTTAGGATATGATATAATCGGTCCCGCCCGACTTTCTACTTTACTTACTTTTTTCTTATATAATTTCATTTTATATGACCTCCCCCCTTGCCCACCACGCTAATTGCCCAATGATGGCCTGTTTTAAATTCATTTGATTACAATCCACTTAAGGTCATAGGCCTACACTTTTCCCAGCAGCTTTTGGTGCTTTGCCTTACCCCTTACAAAAAAAAAAAAAAACAAGCACCTCCTTCACATCTAGTAAATTTTATACGATATCTATCTAGACTACAATATGGTATTTTCTCACCTTTTTTTCCCAATGTTAATTAGACAACATCTCGTTATTCATAATTTTGCTTTAGCATTACTGGCTTGTGGGAAAGGCTTAATTGTCTGAGTAATTTTAGGTGGATTACGAGTATGGTTATGGCATTAAAGCTTTTTGTAATTATGATAAGTCCCCGAACATTTTTTAATTGAAATGGAAGCTTTTTTATGCTAGACAAACGTTTAGATGAGTCAATAATACACTCAAGAAAAATTGTTAAATTTGTATAGAAATTTTCTATAGAAATAAAATATTGAGAAAATTTTCTATAGCATTACAATTTTGAGAAACTTGTCTATAGAAAAATAAAATTTTGGCAAAATTTTCTATAGAAATGAAATTGTAACAAAATTTTCTATTATTTATTTATTTATTAAACTTATAGTAAATATAAGAATAATAGAGAAAAATCTAGCATTAGCTACTT
Source organism: Haematobia irritans (assembly GCF_050003625.1). NCBI lineage: Eukaryota > Metazoa > Arthropoda > Insecta > Diptera > Muscidae > Haematobia > Haematobia irritans. The sequence goes on along the minus strand of NC_134400.1, from coordinate 41,597,485 downwards.
AGGCTATCAGCTAACAAAATTTTCTATATAAATGAAATTGTAACAAAATTTTCTATAGAAATAAACTTTTGAGAAAATTTTCTATAGAAAAACAAGTAAGGAAAGTCTAAAGTCGGGCGGGGCCGACTATATTATACCCTGCACCACTTTATAAATCAAAATGTTCGATACCATATCACATCTGTCAAATGTGTTGGGTGCTATATATAAAGGTTTGTCCCAAATACATACATTTAAATATCACTCGATTTGGACAGAATTTGATAGACTTTTACAAAATCTATAGACTCAAAATTTAAGTCGGCTAATGGATTAGGGTGGAACACAATGTTAGTAAAAAACAAGTAAGGAAAGTCTAAAGTCGGACGGAGCCGACTATATTATACCCTTCACCACACGCAGAGAAGGAATATGATCACCTCAAACATGTTTTAAGAGCAAAATGTTCTTTTTGGGTGGTGACCCAAAAATAACAATTTTAGTAATATTTACAATTTTTGCTACTTAGCAGTGGCGATTTTACAAGGCTATTGGTTAGATTTTGCCAAGATATATGGTCAAGTGTTGGTTGTGATATATTATTTGGTCAAGTCAGGCGACTTGGAGCCTTATTTAAAACTCAACCGTTCTGTGGAAAGTCTGGCATTACAGTGTATAGGATATGACTAAGATATGGGGAAATCATCACAGAATTTTGTGTAAAGTGTGAGAATTTGGCCATATTTGTATAAACCGGAAGAACGAATATATGGAGGCTTTATCTAATTCTGAACCAAATTAGATCAAACTTGACACACTTAAATATCATATTAAATATATTCTCTGTGGAAACTATGCAGTCAAGTGGAGGAAAATCTCATTGAAAATGGGTCTAAAATATGAAATAGTCTACTATATTTTCCAAACTCTGGTGTGCATATATATGGGAGATATATCCAAATCTGAACCGATTTCAAGCAAATTTGGCACACTTACCGATACTGTTAAACGTACTCCTTTGCAAACGTTGAAGCAAGTCATGGCTTTTGAGGCCATATAAGTTCAAATCGGACGAAAAATATATATGGGAGCTATATCAAAATCGGAACCGATTTCAACCGAATTTGGTACACTTACCGATACTGTTAAAAGTACTCCTTGTGCAAAATTTGAACTAAATCACGGCAAAACTCTGGCTTTTGAGGCCATATAAGAGCAAATCGGACGAAATGTATATATGGGAGCTACATCTAAATCTGAATAGATTTCAATCAAATTTACCAAGCATAGGTAGAATGCCAATTCTACTCTTTATGCAAAATTTCACGTAAATCGGTAGTAAACTGTGGCCTCTGTGGTCATATGAGTCTAAATCGGACGAAAGATATATATGGGAGCTATATCTAAATATGCACCGATTTCCATCAAATTTACCAAGCATTGGTAGAATGCCAACTCTACTCTCTGTGCAAAATTTCACGAAAATCGGTGGTAAACTTTGGCCTCTGTTGTCATATGAGTCTAAATCGGACGAAAGATATATATGGGAGCTAAATCGAAATCTGAACCGATTTCGATAATATTTTGCAAGTTTTTCGAGACTCATAAAATATTCGGATGTACTGAATTTGAAGAACATCGGTTGATAAACACGCCAATTATGACCACATCGGGGATAAATATATATGGCTGCTATATCTAAATCAAAAACGATTTTCTCCAAAATCAATAGCAATTGTCTTTGTCCCAAAAAACGACCCTATGCCAAATTTGAGGACGATCGGACTTAAACTGCGACCTGTACTTTGCGCACAAAAATACATGAACAGACAGACAGACAGACGGACAGACAGACAGACATCACTAAATCGACTCAGAATTTAATTCTAAGACGATCGGCATACTAAACGATGGGTCTCAGACATTTCCTTCTTGGCGTTACATACAAATGCACAAACTTATTATACCCTGTACCACAGTAGTGGTGAAGGGTATAAAAATGTTTAGGCGAGTTTACAAGGAAAACGTTGGTATTTGCAACAAAATTTGGTACAGACAGTTGGAATGTTAATTCTACTTCCTGTGCAAAATTTCAAGTAAATCGGTTTAAAAGATTGGTCACTTTTGTCATTTGAGTGTAAATCGGACGAACGATATATATGGTAGCTATATCTAAAACTGAACTGATTTCAATCAAACTTGGTACACTTGACTACACTACTAGTTGTACTCTTAGTGCAAAATTTCAACCAAATTGGCCCAAAATTCTGGCTTCTGGGCCCATATAAGTCCATATCGGGCGAAAGATATATATGGGAGCTATATCTAAATTTGAACCGATTTCAATAAAATGTAGCACACTTGATTACACTACTAATTGTACTCCTAGTGAAAAATTTCAACCAAATTGGGCCAAAACTCTGGCTTTTAGGACCATATTAGTCCATATCGGGCGAAAGATATATATGGGAGCTATATCTAAATCTAAACCGATTTCAATCAAATTTTGCACACTTGACTATACTACTAATTGTACTCCTAGTGCAAAGTTTCAACCAAATTCGGCCAAAAATCTGGCTTCTGGGGCCATATAAGTCCATATCGGGCGAAAGATATATATGGGAGCTATATCTAAATCTGAACCTATTTCTTCCAAAATCAATAGGGTTCTATTCTGACCCAAATTAGGAACATGTGCCAAATTTGAAGGCGATTGGTCTTAAATTGCGACCTAGACTTTGATCACAAAAATGTGTTCACAGACAGACGGACGGACGGACAGACGGACAGACGGACATGGTTATATCGACTCTAGGACCCACCCTGAGCATTATTGCCAAAGACACCATGTGTCTATCTCGTCTCCTTCTGGGTGTTACAAACATATGCACTAACTTATAATACCCTGTTCCACAGTGTGGCGCAGGGTATAAATATGTGAAACGTTTAAATCTGAAGCAATTTTAAGGAATCTTCGAAAAAGTTTATTTATGATTTATCGATATATGTGTATTAGAAGTTTAGGAAAATTAGAGTCATGTTTACAACTTTTCGACTAAGCAGTGGCGATTTTACAAGGAAAATGTTGGTATTTTGACCATTTTTGTCGAAATCAGAAAAACATATATATGGGAGCTATATCTAAATCTGAACCGATTTCAAGCAAATTTGGCACGCATAGCAACAATGCTAATTCTACTCCCTGTGCAAAATTTCAACTAAATCGAGTTAAAAATTGGCCTCTGTGGCCATATGAGTGTAAATCGGGCGAAAGCTATATATGGGAGCTATATCCAAATCTGAACCGATTTCAACCAAATTTGGCATGCATAGTTACAATGCTAATTCTACTCCCTGTGCAAAATTTCAAATAAATTGGAGCAAAAAATTGGCCTCTGTGGTCATATGAGTGTAAATCGGGCGAAAGCTATATATGGGAGCTATATCTACATCTGAACCGATTTCAACCAAATTTGGCACGCATAGCAACAATGCTTATTCTACTCCCTGTGCAAAATTTCAAATAAATCGGAGCAAAAAATTGGCCTCTGTGGCCATATGAGTGTAAATCGGGCGAAAGCTATATATGGGAGATATATCCAAATCTGAACCAATTTCAACCAAATTTGGCACGCATAGTTACAATGCTAATTCTACTCCCTATGCAAAATTTCAACTAAATCGGAGCACAAAATTGGCCTCTGTGGGCAAATGAGTGTAAATCGGGCGAAAGCTATATATGGGAGCTATATCTAAATCTGAACCGATTTGGCTGATATTTTGCAAGTTTTTCGAGACCCATAAAATATTCGGATTTACGGAATTTGAGGAAGATCGGTTGATATACACGCCAATTATGACCAGATCGGTGAAAAATATATATGGCAGCTATATCTAAATCTGAACCGATTTTTTCCAAAATCAATAGGGATCGTCTTTGAGCCGAAACAGGACCCTATACCAAATTTTAGGACAATCGGACTAAAACTGCGAGCTGTACTTTGCACACAAAAATACATTAACAGACAGACAGACAGACAGACAGACGGACAGACAGACAGACAGACAGACGGACATCGCTAAATCGACTCAGAATTTAATTCTAAGCCGATCCGTATACTAAAAGGTTGGTCTATGATTACTCCTTCTTGGCGTTACTTACAAATGCACAAACTTATTATACCCTGTACCACAGTAGTGGTGAAGGGTATACAAATTTGGTAAAATTTTCTAATGAAATAAAATTTTGACAAAATTTTCTAAGGTATACAATTTTGACAAAATTTTTGTAGAATTAAAATTTTGACAAAATTTTCTATAGGAATAAAAAATTTGTCACAGTTTTCTATGGGAATAAAACATATGGCAAAATTTTCTACCGAAATAAAATTTTGACAAAATTTTCTACCGAAATAAAATTTTGACAAAATTTTTTACCGAAATAAAATTTTGACAAAATTTTCTATAGAAATAATATTTTGACAAAATTTTCCAGAGAAATAAACATTTGACAAAATCTTCTATAGAAATAAAATTTTGACAAAATTTTCTATAGAAATAATATTTTGACAAAATTTTCTATAGAAATAAAATTTTGACAAAATTTTCTATAGAAGTAAAATTTTGACAAAATTTTCTATAGAAAAATAAAATTTTGGCAAAAGTGCCTATAGAAATAAAATTTTAACAATATTTTCTATAGGAATAAAAAATTTGACAAAGCTTAATATAGGAATAAAAATTTTGGTAAAATTTTCTAACGAAATAAAATTTTGACAAAATTTTTAAACGATATACAATTTTGACAAAATTTTCTATAGAAATAAAATTTTGACAAAATTTTCTATAGAAATAAAATTTTGACAAAATTTTCTATAGAAATAAAATTTTGACAAAATTTTCTATGTAAATAAAGTTTTAGAAATATAGAAATAAAATTTTGAGAAAATTTTCTATAGCAATAAACTTTTGAGAAAATTTTCTATAGAAGTAAAATTTTAACAAAATTTTCTATAGGAATAAAAAATTTGACAAAATTTTCTATGGAAATAAAATTTTCACAAATTTTCTATGGAAATAAAATTTTCACAAATTTTCTATGGAAATAAAATTTTCACAAATTTTCTATGGAAATAAAATTTTGACAAATTCTATAGAAATAAAATTTTGAGAAAATTTTCTATAGAAAAATAAAATTTTGACAAAATTGCTTATAGAACTAAAATTTTACCAAAATTTTCTAAAGGAATAAAAAATTTGGCAAAATTTTCTAACGAAATAAAATTTTGACAAAATTTTCTAAAGAAATAAAATTTTGACAAAATTTTCTATAGAAATACAAGTTTTTTTCGAGAAAATTTTCGATAGAAATAAAATTTTTAGAAAATTTTCTATGGAAATAAAATTTTGCCAAAATTGTCTATAGAAATTAAATTTTGAAACTATTTTCTATAGAAATAAAATTTTCTATAGAAATAAGATTTTGGAAAATTTTCTGTAGAAATTAAATTTTCGATAAAAATAAAGTTTTGACAAAAATTTCTATAGAAAAATAAAATTTTGACATAATTTTCTATAGAAATGACAAAATTTTCTATAGAAATAAAATTTTGAGAAATTTTTCTATAGAAAAATAAAATTTTAACAAAATTGCTTATAGAACTAAAATTTTACCAAAATTTTCTATAGGAATAAAAAATTTGGCAAAATTTTCTAACGAAATAAAATTTTGACAAAATTTTCTATAGAAGTGAAATTTTGACAAAATTTTCTATAGAAATACAAGTTTTTTTTGAGAAAATTTTCGATAGAAATAAAATTTTTAGAAAATTTTCTATGGAAATAAAATTTTGCCAAAATCGTCTATAGAAATTAAATTTTGAGACTATTTTCTAGAGAATAAAATTTTCTATAGAAATAAAATTTTGGAAAATTTTTCTTTAGAAATTAAGTATTCGATAAAAATGAAGTTTTGACAAAAATTTCTATAGAAAAGTAAAATTTTGACATAATTTTCTGTAGAAATGACAAAATTTTCTATAGAAATAAAATTTTGAGAAAATTTTCTATAGGAAAATAAAATTTTGACATAATTGTTTATAGAACTAAAATTTAACCAAAATTTTCTATAGAAAATTTTACCAAAATTTTCTATAGGAATAAAAAATTTGGCAAAATTTTCTAACGAAATAAAATTTTTGCAAAATTTTCTAACGAAATAAAATTTTGACAAAATTTTCTAAAGAAATAAAATTTTGACAAAATTTTCTATAGAAATACAATTTTGAGAACATTTTCTATAGAAGTACAATTTTGAGAAAATTTTCGATAGAAATAAAATTTTTAAACAATTTTCTATGGAAATAAAATTTTGCCAAAATTGTCTATAGAAATTAAATTTTGAGACTATTTTCTAGAGAAATAAAATTTTCTATAGAAATAAAATTTTGTGAAAATTTTCTGTAGAAATTAAATTTTCCATAAAAATAAAGTTTTGACAAAAATTTCTATAGAAAAATAAAATTTTGACATAATTTTCTATAGAAATAAAATTTTGAAAAAATTTCTATATGTTGGAAGTAATATTTTGGCAAAATCTGCTGTAGAAATAAAATTTTGAGGGGTATAATAAAGGCTATCATGCCCCACCCGTCTTTAAAGTGTCATTTTTTTCTGACGTTTATCTTTTATGTTTGTTTGGATGATGGACAACCAATTCTTGGCTTATTTGCCTTTTTTACTTTTCCTTCGCCTATCGATGGAGCAACATCCTGATTGTAATCACATTAAAATTAAGTAACTCCTCCCTCCCCACATAAAGTCATAGTGCATCCTTTGCTTGTTGGTTGGTTGCTGCCTCGATGGCAACTTATTAAGTTATTGGCACCACTTGTCTACCATGCTATGACCACACTTTAGGTTTTCTTATCCTTGATAGTCCTTAACACTCAAACCACCAATGTAGGACCTACCTTATTCGTAAAATCAAGAAACCCAGCTGAAAGCTAAGAGCAGCCATTAAAGAGTCGCATGTAAATTGAAGGTCATAAAATGTAAGAATACTTAAGTGCTCAATAGTATCCTGGGGAGTAGCATTGGATACAGCGCTAGAGTCCTGTGGAGAGACCACTTTTTGTGTTGAATATAAAATAAAAAAAATAAAGAAAATATTTTTATTAGATTTTTGTCAGCATCAACCTCAATAACATTGTTTTTGGGGGCTTTTGGTTTTGATGGATCACAAGATGAATATGAGTAAATTGGGTCATAAGTTTAATCGCATTTAGAGAGAGTTTTGAAGAAATAATAGGTCATAACTAATTTTGAAAAAAAGTTGCTATAGAAATAAAATTTTGCAAAATTTTTCTATTGAAATAAAATTTTGATAAAGTTTTCTATAAAAATAAAATTTTGAGAAAATTTTCTATAAAAATAAAATTTTCGATGGAAATAAACTTTTTAGAAAATTTTCTATATAAATAAAATTTTTAAAAAATTTTCTAGGAAATACAATCTTTAGAAAATTTTCTATGGAAATAAAATTTTCTAAAGAAATAAATATTTTCTATAGAAATAAAACTTTGACAAAAGCTTCTATAGAAAATAAATTCTACTACAAATTATAGATTTTTTACTGTTATGTAGAATTCTTGATGTTTTGGTAGATGTTGCAAAATATTCCTCTCTAGAGGCACTTTGATTTTCTATGGAAATAAAATTTTCTATAGAAATCAAATTTTGACATAATTTCTATTGAAAAAAATTTGGGGAACATTTTCAATAGAAATGAAATTTTGACAAAATTTTCTATGGAAATGAAATTTTGATAAAATTTTCTAAAGAAATAAAATTTGCACAAAATTTTCTAAAGAAATAAAATTCTGACAAAATTTTCTATAGAAATAAAATTTTGACAAAATTTTCTATAGAAATACAATTTACAGGATTTTTTATAGAAATAAAGTTTTGACAAAATTTTCTATAGAAAAAGTATTTTTTGGTAAAATTTTCTATAGAAATAAAATTTTGACAAAATTTTCTTTAGAAATAAAATTTTGACAACATTTTCTATAGAAATAAAATTTTGACAAAATTTTCTATTAAAAATATTTTGACAAAATTTTCTATTGATATAAAATTGTGACAAAATTTTTGGTTAAGTGTATAATTAAATTGTTTTGTTTTTATTTAATATTTTATTAAAAAAATATAATTTTGATTGTCACTGGATAAACCCCTAATACCGCATTGACAACCCTATCCGTTGGGGATGCTTAAATGCTTGTGACGAGAGTTCCGCGCTCTTATTGTTAATATTTCGTGTGTATGAATATAGGTTTTGCGTTTTTGTGACCATGTGGCATTTATGTCTATGTGTGTGTGGTGGTTGAAGGGTACTTTACATGGCTCTTGGTCTAACCTACATACTTGTAGTATCACATATAAACAAAGTACAAAAAACAGCACCCAACTACAATGTAATAAATGCAACTGCAGCATACAAAAGCTAAAAAAGATTATCCTACAAAGTCACACACAAAAACGAATGAGGCATAAGGACTGAAACTATTACGAACACTCTACCATATAATGAGGGATATTATGGCTTTGGCAACAGATTTGAAACGTATTGAAATATGTAGTGTAAGACCCCTTGAAGTAGATAGAGTTTCGATTGTAATTTTCATTAGGCATAAAAATTTGGCAAAATTTTCTTTAGACATAAAATTCTGCAAAATTTTCAATAGAAATAAAATTTTCTATAGAAATAAAATTTTGACAAAGCTTTCTATAGAAATAAAGTTTTGACAAAATTTTCTATAGAAATTAAATTTGACAAAGTTTTCCATAGAAATAAAGTTTTGACAAAATTTTCTATAGAAATAAAATTTTGACAAAATTTTCTATACAAATAAAATTTTGACAAAATTTTCTATACAAATACAAATTTGAGAAAATTTCCTAAAGAAATAAAATTTTCGGAAAATTTTCTATAGAAATAAAACTTTCAGAAAAATTTCTATCGAAATGAAATTTTGACAAAATTTTCTATAGAAATGAAATGTTGACAAAATATCCTATAGGAATAAAATTTTGGCAAAATTTTCTATAGAAATAAAATTTTGAAAAAATTTCCTAAAAAAATAAAATTTTCGGAAAGTTTTCTATAGAAATAAAACTTTCAGAAAAATTTCTATCGAAATGAAATTTTGACAAAATTTTCTATAGAAATGAAATGTTGACAAAATATCCTAAAGAAATAAAATTTTTGGCAAAATTTTCTATAGAAAAAAAAATTTAGAAAAAATTTCATAAAGAAATAAAATTTTCGGAAAATTTTCTATAGAAATAAAATTTTCAGAAAAATTTCTATCGAAATAAAATTTTGAGAAAATTTCCTAAAGAAATAAAATTTTCGGAAAATTTTCTATAAAAATAAAATTTTCAGAAAAATTTCTATCGAAATGACATTTTGACAAAATTTTCTATAGAAATGAAATTTTGACAAAATTTTCTATAGAAATAAAATTTTGACAAAATAAAATTTTGGCAAAATTTTCTATAGAAATGAAATGTTGACAAAATTTCCTATAGAAATAAAATTTTGGCAAAATTTTCTATAGAAATAAAATTTTGAAAAAATTTCCTAAAAAAATAAAATTTTCGGAAATTTTTTCAATAGAAATAAAACTTTCAGAAAAATTTCTATCGAAATGAAATTTTAACAAATTTTTCTATGGAAATGAAATGTTGACAAAATTTCCTATAGAAATAAAATTTTGGCAAAATTTTCTATAGAAATAAAATTTTGAAAAAATTTCCTAAAAAAATAAAATTTTCGGAAAATTTTCTATAGAAATAAAACTTTCAGAAAAATTTCTATCGAAATGAAGTTTTGACAAATTTTTCTATAGAAATGAAATTTTGACAAAATTTTCTATAGAAATAAAATTTTGGCAAAATTTTCTATAGAAATAAAATTTTGAGAAAATTTCCTAAAGAAATAAAATTTTCGGAAAATTTTCTATAGAAATAAAACTTTCAGAAAAATTTCTATCGAAATGAAATTTTGACAAAATTTTCTATAGAAATTAAATTTTGAAAAAATTTTCTATACAAATAAAATTTTGACAAAATTTTTTATACAAATACAATTTTGAGAAAATTTCCTAAGGAAATAAAATTTTCGGAAAATTTTCTATAGAAATAAAAATTTCAGAAAAATTTCTATTGAAATGAAATTTTGACAAAATTTTCTATAGAAATTAAATTTTGAAAAAATTTTCTATACAAATAAAATTTTGACAAAATTTTTATACAAATACAATTTTGAGAAAATTTCCTAAAGAAATAAAATTTTCGGAAAATTTTCTATAGAAATAAAACTTTCAGAAAAATTTCTATCGAAATGAAATTTTGACAAAATTTTCTATAGAAATGAAATGTTGACAAAATATCCTAAAGAAATAAAATTTTGGCAAAATTTTCTATAGAAAAAAAATTTAGAAAAAATTTCCTAAAGAAATAAAATTTTCGGAAAATTTTCTATAGAAATAAAATTTTCAGAAAAATTTCTATCGAAATAAAATTTTGAGAAAATTTCCTAAAGAAATAAAATTTTCGGAAAATTTTCTATAAAAATAAAATTTTCAGAAAAATTTCTATCGAAATGACATTTTGACAAAATTTTCTATAGAAATGAAATTTTGACAAAATTTTCTATAGAAATAAAATTTTGACAAAATTTTCTATAGAAATAAAATTTTGGCAAAATTTTCTATAGAAATGAAATGTTGACAAAATTTCCTATAGAAATAAAATTTTGGCAAAATTTTCTATAGAAATAAAATTTTGAAAAAAATTTCCTAAAAAATAAAATTTTCGGAAAATTTTTCAATAGAAATAAAACTTTCAGAAAAATTTCTATCGAAATGAAATTTTAACAAATTTTTCTATGGAAATGAAATGTTGACAAAATTTCCTATAGAAATAAAATTTTGGCAAAATTTTCTATAGAAATAAAATTTTGAAAAAATTTCCTAAAAAAATAAAATTTTCGGAAAATTTTCTATAGAAATAAAACTTTCAGAAAAATTTCTATCGAAATGAAGTTTTGACAAATTTTTCTATAGAAATGAAATTTTGACAAAATTTTCTATACAAATAAAATTTTGACAAAATTTTTATACAAATACAATTTTGAGAAAATTTCCTAAAGAAATAAAATTTTCGGAAAATTTTCTCTAGAAATAAAACTTTCAGAAAAATTTCTATCGAAATGAAATTTTGACAAAATTTTCTATAGAAATGAAATGTTGACAAAATATCCTATAGAAATAAAATTTTGGCAAAATTTTCTATAGAAATAAAATTTCCTAAAAAAATAAAATTTTCGGAAAATTTTCTATAGAAATAAAACTTTCAGAAAAATTTCTATCGAAATGACATTTTGACAAAATTTTCTATAGAAATGAAATGTTGACAAAATATCCTATAGAAATAAAATTTTGGCAAAATTTTCTATAGAAAAAAAAAATTTAGAAAAAATTTCCTAAAGAAATAACATTTTCGGAAAATTTTCTATAGAAATAAAACTTTCAGAAAAATTTCTATCGAAATAAAATTTTGAGAAAATTTCCTAAAGAAATAAAATTTTCGGAAAATTTTCAGAAAAATTTCTATCGAAATGAAATTTTGACAAAATTTTCTATAGAAATAAAATTTTGAAAAAATTTTCTATAGAAATAAAATTTTGGCAAAATTTTCTATAGAAATGAAATGTTGGCAAAATTTCCTATAGAAATAAAATTTTGACCAAATTTTCTATACAAATACAATTTTGAGAAAATTTCCTAAAGAAATAAAATTTTCGGAAAATTTTCTATAGAAATAAAACTTTCAGAAAAATTTCTATCGAAATGAAATTTTGACAAAATTTTCTATAGAAATGAAATGTTGACAAAATATCCTATAGAAATAAAATTTTGAAAAAATTTCCAAAAGAAATAAAATTTTCGGAAAATTTTCTATAGAAATAAAACTTTCAGAAAAATTTCTATCAAAATGAAATTTTGACAAAATTTTCTATAGAAATGAAATGTTGACAAAATATCCTATAGAAATAAAATTTTGGCAAAATTTTCTATAGAAAAAAAATTTAGAAAAAATTTCCTATAGAAATAAAATTTTCGGATAATTTTCTATAGAAATAAAACTTTCAGAAAAAATTCTATCGAAATAAAATTTTGAGAAAATTTCCTAAAGAAATAAAATTTTCGGAAAATTTTCAGAAAAATTTCTATCGAAATGACATTTTGACAAAATTTTCTATAGAAATGAAATTTTGACAAAATTATCTATAGAAATGAAATTTTGACAAAATTTTCTATAGAAATAAAATTTTGACAAAATTTTCTATAGAAATAAAATTTTGAAAAAATTTCCTAAAAATAAAATTTTCGGAAAATTTTCTATAGAAATAAAACATTTAGAAAAATTTCTATCGAAATGAAATTTTGACAAATTTTTCTATAGAAATGAAATGTTGACAAAATTTCCTATAGAAATAAAATTTTGGCAAAATTTTCGATAGAAATAAAATTTTGAAAAAATTTCCTAAAAAAATAAAATTTTCGGAAAATTTTCTATAGAAATAAAACTTTCAGAAAAATTTCTATCGAAATGAAATTTTGACAAATTTTTCTATAGAAATGAAATTTTGACAAAATTTTCTATAGAAATAAAATTTTGAGAAAATTTCCTAAAGAAATAAAATTTTCGCAAAATTTTCTATAGAAATAAAACTTTCAGAAAAATTTCTATCGAAATGAAATTTTGACAAAATTTTCTATAGAAATTAAATTTTGAAAAAATTTTCTATACAAATAAAATTTTGACAAAATTTTCTATACAAATACAATTTTGAGAAAATTTCCTAAAGAAATAAAATTTTCGGAAAATTTTCTATAGAAATAAAACTTTCAGAAAAATTTCTATCGAAATGAAATTTTGACAAAATTTTCTATAGAAATGAAATGTTGATAAAATATCCTATAGAAATAAAATTTTGGCAAAATTTGCTATAGAAATAAAATTTTGAAAAAATTTCCTAAAAAAATAAAAATTTCCGAAAATTTTCTATAGAAATAAAACTTTCAGAAAAATTTCTATCGAAATGACATTTTGACAAAATTTTCTATAGAAATGAAATGTTGACAAAATATCCTATAGAAATAAAATTTTGGCAAAATTTTCTATAGAAAAAAAATTTAGAAAAAATTTCCTAAAGAAATAACATTTTCGGAAAATTTTCTATAGAAATAAAACTTTCAGAAAAATTTCTATCGAAATAAAATTTTGAGAAAATTTCCTAAAGAAATAAAATTTTCGGAAAATTTTCAGAAAAATTTCTATCGAAATGACATTTTGACAAAATTTTCTATAGAAATGAAATTTTGACAAAATTTTCTATAGAAATAAAATTTTGACAAAATTTTCTATAGAAATAAAATTTTGGCAAAATTTTCTATAGAAATGAAATGTTGGCAAAATTTCCTATAGAAATAAAATTTTGGCAAAATTTTCTATAGAAATAAAATTTTGAAAAAATTTCCTAAAAAAATAAAATTTTCGGAAAATTTTCTATAGAAATAAAACTTTTAAAAAAATTTCTATCGAAATGAAATTTTGACAAATTTTTCTATAGAAATGAAATGTTGACAAAATTTCCTATAGAAATAAAATTTTGGCAAAATTTTCTATAGAAATAAAATTTTGAAAAAATTTCCTAAAAAAATAAAATTTTCGGAAAATTTTCTATAGAAATAAAACTTGCAGAAAAATTTCTATCGAAATGAAATTTTGAAAAATTTTTCTATCGAAATGAAATTTTGACAAATTTTTCTATAGAAATGAAATTTTGACAAAATTTTCTATAGAAATGGAATTTTGACAAAATTTTCTATAGAAATAAAATTTTGACAAAATTTTCTATAGAAATAAAATTTTGAGAAAAATTCCTAAAGAAATAAAATTTTCGGAAAATTTTCTATCGAAATGAAATTTTCACAAAATTTTCTATAGAAATAAAATTTTGAGAAAATTTTCAATAGAAATAAAATTTTGACAAAATTTTCTATAGAAATAAAATTTGGAGAAAATTTCTATAGAAATAAAATTTAGAAAAAAATCTATAAAACTAAAATTTTGACAACATTTTCTATGGAATAAACTTCCCAGCAAAAATTCTCATTACCCGGTAATCTTGTAGGTAAGCCTATTTAAAAATTAATAACCATTTATTAATTGGCATCGCTTCGGATTACATTTACATACGCATATCCTAGGAGGAAAGTACTTCTCCCCAGGCATACTTTCGGCCATAAAATAAGTAGTGCATTTAAAGCATATAATCACCTAATATGTAATGATTTATTCGTAGATACACGAAAGCTTGCAAATTAGCCACTTATTGTCTCAGGCAACCAAATCTCGAAAATATTGATTTCTATCGCCGATTACAATGGATCAAAATATGGCGGCGAGAGATGCTGTAATAGGAGAACTACTTGAATAGAAACGAATATTGTATAAATAAACAAAAAATCTAATAAATCATCTAAATAAGATTACACGCGAATTAATTTCACACTTAAAATATAAATAAATGTAGGTTGTTTAAGGGAGTTGGATTCGCGAATTACGTTATAATATATCCAATAGTCAATTCACATTAGGTTCGAAATCTACACTCAAAAAAAAGTGAACTCTCTATTTCACTAAAGCCATATTAACTTTTTATTAGTTCATAGAATCATTATGTTTGGAAAATGTTTATTTTAGTCAAATAATTTTTTGCGTATGTTAGTTAAATGAACTAAAAAACGGGAAAAAGTTATACACAAATAAAGCATAAAGATTTCCTAATTTCGTATTTCTTACAAAATAGTTCATTATTTCTTAAAATTTGTAAATTTTACCAAAAATGTGTCCATCATGAACTTCGTATGTCACTAAAGACATTCTTGCAATTTTGAACTCCAAGATTTCTCTTAAAACTACAAAATTTTCTTTAACTACTGAAAAAATTTAGTTATGTCTAATAAATTTTCTTGAATTTGTCGAAAAATATTTACTTATTTTTGCTAAAAAAATAAAATTTTCGGAAAATTTTCTATAGAAATAAAACTTTCAGAAAAATTTCTATCGAAATGAAATTTTGACAAATTTTTCTATAGAAATGAAATTTTGACAAAATTTTCTATAGAAATAAAATTTTGAGAAAATTTCCTAAAAAAATAAAATTTTCGGAAAATTTTCTATAGAAATAAAACTTTCAGAAAAATTTCTATCGAAATGAAGTTTTGACAAATTTTTCTATAGAAATGAAATTTTGACAAAATTTTCTATACAAATAAAATTTTGACAAAATTTTTATACAAATACAATTTTGAGAAAATTTCCTAAAGAAATAAAATTTTCGGAAAATTTTCTCTAGAAATAAAACTTTCAGAAAAATTTCTATCGAAATGAAATTTTGACAAAATTTTCTATAGAAATGAAATGTTGACAAAATATCCTATAGAAATAAAATTTTGGCAAAATTTTCTATAGAAATAAAATTTCCTAAAAAAATAAAATTTTCGGAAAATTTTCTATAGAAATAAAACTTTCAGAAAAATTTCTATCGAAATGACATTTTGACAAAATTTTCTATAGAAATGAAATGTTGACAAAATATCCTATAGAAATAAAATTTTGGCAAAATTTTCTATAGAAAAAAAAAATTTAGAAAAAATTTCCTAAAGAAATAACATTTTCGGAAAATTTTCTATAGAAATAAAACTTTCAGAAAAATTTCTATCGAAATAAAATTTTGAGAAAATTTCCTAAAGAAATAAAATTTTCGGAAAATTTTCAGAAAAATTTCTATCGAAATGAAATTTTGACAAAATTTTCTATAGAAATAAAATTTTGAAAAAATTTTCTATAGAAATAAAATTTTGGCAAAATTTTCTATAGAAATGAAATGTTGGCAAAATTTCCTATAGAAATAAAATTTTGACCAAATTTTCTATACAAATACAATTTTGAGAAAATTTCCTAAAGAAATAAAATTTTCGGAAAATTTTCTATAGAAATAAAACTTTCAGAAAAATTTCTATCGAAATGAAATTTTGACAAAATTTTCTATAGAAATGAAATGTTGACAAAATATCCTATAGAAATAAAATTTTGAAAAAATTTCCAAAAGAAATAAAATTTTCGGAAAATTTTCTATAGAAATAAAACTTTCAGAAAAATTTCTATCAAAATGAAATTTTGACAAAATTTTCTATAGAAATGAAATGTTGACAAAATATCCTATAGAAATAAAATTTTGGCAAAATTTTCTATAGAAAAAAAATTTAGAAAAAATTTCCTATAGAAATAAAATTTTCGGATAATTTTCTATAGAAATAAAACTTTCAGAAAAAATTCTATCGAAATAAAATTTTGAGAAAATTTCCTAAAGAAATAAAATTTTCGGAAAATTTTCAGAAAAATTTCTATCGAAATGACATTTTGACAAAATTTTCTATAGAAATGAAATTTTGACAAAATTATCTATAGAAATGAAATTTTGACAAAATTTTCTATAGAAATAAAATTTTGACAAAATTTTCTATAGAAATAAAATTTTGAAAAAATTTCCTAAAAATAAAATTTTCGGAAAATTTTCTATAGAAATAAAACATTTAGAAAAATTTCTATCGAAATGAAATTTTGACAAATTTTTCTATAGAAATGAAATGTTGACAAAATTTCCTATAGAAATAAAATTTTGGCAAAATTTTCGATAGAAATAAAATTTTGAAAAAATTTCCTAAAAAAATAAAATTTTCGGAAAATTTTCTATAGAAATAAAACTTTCAGAAAAATTTCTATCGAAATGAAATTTTGACAAATTTTTCTATAGAAATGAAATTTTGACAAAATTTTCTATAGAAATAAAATTTTGAGAAAATTTCCTAAAGAAATAAAATTTTCGCAAAATTTTCTATAGAAATAAAACTTTCAGAAAAATTTCTATCGAAATGAAATTTTGACAAAATTTTCTATAGAAATTAAATTTTGAAAAAATTTTCTATACAAATAAAATTTTGACAAAATTTTCTATACAAATACAATTTTGAGAAAATTTCCTAAAGAAATAAAATTTTCGGAAAATTTTCTATAGAAATAAAACTTTCAGAAAAATTTCTATCGAAATGAAATTTTGACAAAATTTTCTATAGAAATGAAATGTTGATAAAATATCCTATAGAAATAAAATTTTGGCAAAATTTGCTATAGAAATAAAATTTTGAAAAAATTTCCTAAAAAAATAAAAATTTCCGAAAATTTTCTATAGAAATAAAACTTTCAGAAAAATTTCTATCGAAATGACATTTTGACAAAATTTTCTATAGAAATGAAATGTTGACAAAATATCCTATAGAAATAAAATTTTGGCAAAATTTTCTATAGAAAAAAAATTTAGAAAAAATTTCCTAAAGAAATAACATTTTCGGAAAATTTTCTATAGAAATAAAACTTTCAGAAAAATTTCTATCGAAATAAAATTTTGAGAAAATTTCCTAAAGAAATAAAATTTTCGGAAAATTTTCAGAAAAATTTCTATCGAAATGACATTTTGACAAAATTTTCTATAGAAATGAAATTTTGACAAAATTTTCTATAGAAATAAAATTTTGACAAAATTTTCTATAGAAATAAAATTTTGGCAAAATTTTCTATAGAAATGAAATGTTGGCAAAATTTCCTATAGAAATAAAATTTTGGCAAAATTTTCTATAGAAATAAAATTTTGAAAAAATTTCCTAAAAAAATAAAATTTTCGGAAAATTTTCTATAGAAATAAAACTTTTAAAAAAATTTCTATCGAAATGAAATTTTGACAAATTTTTCTATAGAAATGAAATGTTGACAAAATTTCCTATAGAAATAAAATTTTGGCAAAATTTTCTATAGAAATAAAATTTTGAAAAAATTTCCTAAAAAAATAAAATTTTCGGAAAATTTTCTATAGAAATAAAACTTGCAGAAAAATTTCTATCGAAATGAAATTTTGAAAAATTTTTCTATCGAAATGAAATTTTGACAAATTTTTCTATAGAAATGAAATTTTGACAAAATTTTCTATAGAAATGGAATTTTGACAAAATTTTCTATAGAAATAAAATTTTGACAAAATTTTCTATAGAAATAAAATTTTGAGAAAAATTCCTAAAGAAATAAAATTTTCGGAAAATTTTCTATCGAAATGAAATTTTCACAAAATTTTCTATAGAAATAAAATTTTGAGAAAATTTTCAATAGAAATAAAATTTTGACAAAATTTTCTATAGAAATAAAATTTGGAGAAAATTTCTATAGAAATAAAATTTAGAAAAAAATCTATAAAACTAAAATTTTGACAACATTTTCTATGGAATAAACTTCCCAGCAAAAATTCTCATTACCCGGTAATCTTGTAGGTAAGCCTATTTAAAAATTAATAACCATTTATTAATTGGCATCGCTTCGGATTACATTTACATACGCATATCCTAGGAGGAAAGTACTTCTCCCCAGGCATACTTTCGGCCATAAAATAAGTAGTGCATTTAAAGCATATAATCACCTAATATGTAATGATTTATTCGTAGATACACGAAAGCTTGCAAATTAGCCACTTATTGTCTCAGGCAACCAAATCTCGAAAATATTGATTTCTATCGCCGATTACAATGGATCAAAATATGGCGGCGAGAGATGCTGTAATAGGAGAACTACTTGAATAGAAACGAATATTGTATAAATAAACAAAAAATCTAATAAATCATCTAAATAAGATTACACGCGAATTAATTTCACACTTAAAATATAAATAAATGTAGGTTGTTTAAGGGAGTTGGATTCGCGAATTACGTTATAATATATCCAATAGTCAATTCACATTAGGTTCGAAATCTACACTCAAAAAAAAGTGAACTCTCTATTTCACTAAAGCCATATTAACTTTTTATTAGTTCATAGAATCATTATGTTTGGAAAATGTTTATTTTAGTCAAATAATTTTTTGCGTATGTTAGTTAAATGAACTAAAAAACGGGAAAAAGTTATACACAAATAAAGCATAAAGATTTCCTAATTTCGTATTTCTTACAAAATAGTTCATTATTTCTTAAAATTTGTAAATTTTACCAAAAATGTGTCCATCATGAACTTCGTATGTCACTAAAGACATTCTTGCAATTTTGAACTCCAAGATTTCTCTTAAAACTACAAAATTTTCTTTAACTACTGAAAAAATTTAGTTATGTCTAATAAATTTTCTTGAATTTGTCGAAAAATATTTACTTATTTTTGCCATATCGGAGTGATGCCAGCGCTTGTAATACCGTTTAGTAAAAATTTTCTAAAAAAGTTCCAAATTTTCTAAAATTAATCGAAAGTTATCTTTCCTGGTGGGTTCACTGTTTTTTCAGTGTACTAAAATTGGATTTTAAGTCTCTTTTTTATAAGGCAAATGGCATTTGAAATTTAGTTTAAGTGCATTTTGGAAGTGAAATGTGAATGAGGTATAAGAAAGCATTTATTTAAAACATAATATGATAATGTCATTAAACACAATTATTATGAAATATTTGTCATAAAAATTTCTTAACGGAAAAATCTACAGAATTACCGTAACATTACATATTCTTTTTGATTTTTTATGTAAGTGCTCAATTATGCAAATAATTATACCTAATGGTACCATCATTTATTCTATTTTATTAATTCGTTAACTACAACTGCCTAAAAATTTGAGAATAACAATTCGAAAATTACCAAGAAGTATTTATTTTTGTCATTACAAGTTAGCCATTATAACTCGCCGCATTGTAAAGCAACGTGTAATGACAGCTTTACTCCTGGTAATGTCATTTGTAATGAGATGTGGTTACCTAGTTTTTGCTGGGCTTTGACAAAATTTTCTATAGAAATAAAATTTTGATAAAAATTTCTAGAAAAATAAAATTGTCAAAAAAATTTTTATAAAAAACAATCTTACCAAAGTTTACATATTAGTAAAATTTTGACAAAATTTTCTATAAAAATAAAATATTGACAAAGTTTTCCATAGAAATAAAGTTTAGAGAAAATTTTCTAAAGAAATAAATTTTGACAAAATTTTCTATAGAAATAAAATTTTGACAACATTTTCTATAGAAATAAAATTTTTTTAAAATTTTCTATAGAAATAAAATTTTCATAAAAATGTCTATAAAAATAAAATTGTCAAAAAATTTTTTACAAAAAAACAATTTTACCAAAGTTTATATAGAACTAAAATTTAGACAAAATTGTCTATAGAAATAAAATGTTGACAAAGTTTTCCATAGAAATAAAGTTTAAACAAAATTTTCTATAGAAATAAATTTTGACAAAATTTTCTATAGAAATAAAATTTTGACAAAATTTTCTATAGAAAAAAGTTTCAACAAAATTTTCTATAGAAATAAAATTTTCATAAAAATGTCTATAAAAATAAAATTGTCAAAAAATTTTTTACAAAAAAACAATTTACCAAAGTTTATATAGAAGTAAAATTTAGACAAAATTGTCTATAGAAATAAAATGTTGACAAAGTTTCCCATAGAAATAAAGTTTAAACAAAATTTTGCTATAGAAATAAATTTTGACAAAATTTTCTATAGAAATAAAATTTTGGGAAAATATTCTATAGAAGTAAAATTGTGACAAAATTTTCTATAGAAATAAAATTTTGACAAAAATTTCTATAAAATAAAATTGTTAGAAAATTTTTTATAAAAATACAATTTTGACAATATTTTCTTTAAAAATATAATTTTGACAAAATTTTCTATAGAAATAAAATTTTGACAAAATTTTCTATAGAAGAAAAAATTTCAAAAAAATTTTCTATAGAAATAAAATTTTAACAAAGTTTTCTATAGAAATAACATTTTGATAAAAATTTTTATAAAAATAAAATTGTCAAAAATTTTTTTTATAAAAAATAATTTTACCAAAGTTTATATAGAAGTAAAATTTTGACAAAATTTTCTATAGAAATAAAATTTTGACAAAATTTTCTATAGAAATACAATTTTGACAAAATTTTCTATAGAAATACAATTTTGACAAAGTTTTCCATAGAATTAGGGGGTATTGAAATTCCCTTTAGGGAGTGTGCAAAATACCTTGGCGTTATTTTGGACAGGAAGCTGAACTTTAAGCTTAATATTGAAGAAAAGGCGAGGAAAGCAACGGTAGCTTTATACTCGTGCAAAAAGGCAATAGGGAAAAAGTGGGGACTAAAACCAAAAATTGTACATTGGCTATACACGGCAGTGGTTAGACCTATAATGCTATATGGTGTTGTAGTCTGGTGGCCGGCACTTCACCAGCCGACAAGTTTAGACAAAGTTCAGCGTATGGCGTGCTTGTGTATCTCAGGTGCATTCAGCAAGACAGGAACAAACTCCCTTAATGTCATATTGCATCTATTGCCTTTAGACATTTTGGCCAAATAGTCAGCTGCAACAACGGCTGTACGGTTGCGCGAGCTATCGCTGTGGTCGGAAAAAAGTTACGGTCACAGTTCGGTCCTCAAACTAATGCCAGATGTGCCTAACGTAGTGGATTACACTTTGGCGAGTCCACTTTTCGACAAAAAGTTTGAGACTCTAATTCCCAAAAGTGAGGCGTGGTGTACACGGACCCCGGGGAATAAAAGATATATAGATTTCTACACTGATGGTTCCAAATTGGATGGCCAAGTGGGTTTCGGAGTATATTCTAAAGATCTGGAACTTCGAATAGCGAAAAGGTTACCTGATCACTGTAGTGTTTTTCAGGCTGAAATATTAGCAATAAGAGAGGTGGCGAATTGGCTGAGAAGTAATGTTCCAAAAAATGTGGGCATTAATATATACTCAGACAGTCAACCTGCAATAAAATCCTTGGACTCTGTGTTCCTCAACTCGAAAACGGCCATCGACTGCCGCAAATCTCTCAATGAGATGGCTGAGCAGCACAATATTCACCTAATATGGGTGCCTGGCCACAGGAACATACCGGGGAACTGCGAAGCAGATGAGCTAGCAAGGCTAGGAACTACCTTACATATTCCAGGGGAACTAGAATCTGTTGGTGTGCCTCTGGCTACCTGCAAGCTCTTACTGCGTGAGAAGGCTGTCATGATGGCAAATGTTCGATGGGAGAATTGTAAGGGTTGTAACGACACCAAGCAAATATGGCCCCATTTAAACTTAAACCGCACACTAGATATGCTAGTGTTTTCGAGACGCCAGATATCACTCCTGATATCTGCTATAACGGGTCGCTGCCTGATAGGCGATTTTGCAAAAACTATTGGTGCGAAGTATAATGACTATTGTATGAGCTGTTATGATGCGGAGGAAAAGGAATCAATAAAACACCTCTTGTGTGAGTGTCCTGCATTTTGTGTAAAGCGCAAGCAACTTTTAGGAGCATATAGCTTCAGATTACTGGCGGACCTGGAAAACGTTAACTTAAGCAGTCTGCTAATGTTTTTGGAACAATCTGGTTGGTTCAACAGAAGAAAATAATCGAGAAGGTTCAATGGTTAAAACTAGAAGTGCCCATATGTAATAGGTACTTTTAGTTAATGTGGTATCACAATGGACTGAATAGTCTAAGTGAGCCTGAATCTTAATCGGGCTGCCACTTTAACCTAACCTAACCTTTCCATAGAAATAAAGTTTAGACAAAATTTTCTATAGAAATAAATTTTTACAAAATTTCCTATAGAAATAAAATTTTAACAAAATTTTTTATAGAAATAAAATTTTGAGGAAAGTTTATATATAAAAAATTTGTCAAAAAATTTTTATAAAAATACAATTTTACCAAAGTTTATATAGAAGTAAAATTTTAACAAAATTTTCTTTAGAGATAAAATTTTGAGAAAATGTTCTATAGAAATAAAATTTTGGCAAAATTGACTGATGACTTTGTTTTTAGTGCAGGGTATCAATACAAGTCTTATAACACGTTAACTTTTTTTTCTCCCTTGTTTTCATAACGCATTCATGATGCAAACATTCTTCTGGTTGCTGTTGGTGGTTATGTAAATGGTAGTGTTGGCTATGTTGCAATTGCAGCAACAATGTCGAGACGCCTTCTCCCATGTTCATTATATAAACCAAACAACTGGTGTGCTCTCATTGTCCTCATTAGGGTTGTGGTTTACCATGAGGTTTGGCGTTGAATCGTTTTTCCAAAAAGAGTTTTTTTTTAATCTGTTCACTCAAAGCCTCTCCTCGCCAAAACGCAAAAAACCAAAGTTCCTAAACATAAACACATATACTCGTAAATGCTTGAGAATATGAAATTCAAGAAATTCATGTGTGGAAAAGCTAGAGTCAGACAGAAGCGAGTATATGATAGTGAATAAAACAAAAAATATACTAAAATCAGAGAAAAAGATGGATGGGGTCATATGAAGCCTTACACATTTTACTGAATAATATTTAGAAAACATATTTATGTTGGGTGAGAAAATAAAATTTTTGCAACAAATATGTTACATGTTCGACCATGGAAAAGTACATTTTTGCTCTTGAAATCTTTTTGAAATGATGATAAAGGCAAACGCGGTTTACGGCTAATAAATAGATCATTAAACTGTTAATAATTTTCAATATTTTATTTCTATAGCAAAATTTTGTCAAAATTTTATTTCTATAGCAAAATTTTGTCAAAATTTTATTTCTATAGAAAAAAAATTTTGTCAAAATTTTATTTCTATAGCAAAATTTGTTGTTGTAAAAATTTTATTTTTATAGCAAAATTTTGTCAAATTTTTTTATAGCAAAATTTTGTCAATTTTTTTTTATAGCAAAATTTTGTCAAAATTTTATTTCAATAACAAAATTTTGTCAAAATTTTATTTCTATACTAAAATTTTGTCAAAATTTTCTATAGCAATATTTTGTCAAAATATTATTTCTATAGAAAATTTTTTCAAAATTTTTTTATAGACAATTTTCTCAAAATTTTATTTCTAAAGAATTTTTTTTTTTTAAATGTATTTCTATAGCAAAATTTTGTGAAAATTTTATTTCTATAGAAAATTTTGTCAACATTTTTCTCAATAGGAAATTTGGTCAACATTTTATTTCTATAGCAAAATTTTGTCAAAATTTTATTTCTGTAGAAAATTTTGTCAAAATTTTATTTCTATAACAAAATTTTGTCAAAATTGTATTTCTTTAGCAAAATTTGCTCAAAATTTTATTTCTGTAGAAAATTTTGTCAAAATGTTATTTCTAAAAAAGTTATGCCGAATTTTATTTCTATAGAAAATTTTGTCAAAATTTTTTTTTATAGAAAATTTTGTCAAATTTTGTATTTCTATAGAAAATATTGTGAAAAATTTTTTCTTTCTATAGAAAATTTTGTCAAAATTGTATTTCTATAGAAAATTTTGTGAAAATTTTTTTTCTATAAAAAATTTTGTTAAACAATTCTTTCTATAGAAAATTTTGTGAAAGTTTTCTTTCAATAGAAAATTTTGTCAAGATTGTATTTCAATAGCAAATTTTATTTCTATAGCAACTATGTCTCAAAATTTTATTTCTATAGCAAAATTTTATCAACATTTTATTCTATAGAAAATTTTGTCAAAAGTTTATTTCTATTGAAATGTTTTTGAGAAATTTTGTCAAAATTTTATTTCTACAGGAAATTTTTTCAAAGTTTTATGGCTATAGCAAAATTTTGTCAAAATTTTATTTCTATAGCAACATTTTGTCAAAATTTCATTTCTTTAGCAAAATTTTGTCAAAATTTTATTTCTTTAGCAAAATGTTGTCAAAATTTCATTTCTTTAGCAAAATTTTATCAAAATTTTATTTCTATAGAAAATTTTGTCAAAATTTTAATTCTATAGCAAAAATTTTTCTACATTTTATTTCTATAGCAAAATTTTGTCAAAATTTTATTTCTATAGAAAATTTGTCAAAATTTTATTTCTATCGAAAATTTTCTCTAAATTTTATTTCTCAAAATTTTATTTCTAGAGAAAATTTTGTCACAATATTTTTTTCAGTGCAGGGGGTATACAAACGAAATAGTTTTTCTCTCTCCTCTTAACAACAAACACCAGGGATAAATTAAAAATTTCTTTCCACTAAATTTGAATGCAAATAGTTTCTTGTGGCTCCATTCTAAAATATTCAATTCAGTTCTACTGAATTGATTTTTATTTGTGTTTACTAGCTTATATCTGTGTGTATGTGTGCGTGTGTTTGTCTTTAGCCGTTGGCTTCAATGAAATGTGTTAAGGATAAAGATTTGTTTTTTGGTTTTTATGGTAAAACAAACTTAATCATAACAAATGAGATCGGCATGGCTAGGTTTGTCTGTTTGTCGGTGTATGTATGTAATCATATTTATATTATTATATAAGCCAAGGTAAAGCTGAAATTTAATAGAAATTTTACGGGGCCACCTGTCATACCCTTGTAACCGGTTTTTCCAATAAGAGGTGTTATTTTGGTAATCAGAGAAAATTGCAATTTTTTGTATCTAAAAAATTGGTTTTTTATTTCATAATAAAGAGGAAATCTAATTAAATATAATGATTGTTATACAATTTGAAACCTTAATTCTGTAGATTTTTATTCCTAGTACTCAAATAATTTCAGGAATTAAAATCGAAAATTTATTTAAGTTTCAGGCAATTTGGTTCAAAACATTAACCATCCACAATTTCCAATTTTGACTAAATTTCTTATAGAAATAAAATTTTTACAAAATTTCTTATAGCAATAAAATTTTTACAAAATTTTCTATAGAAAAAATTGTTGACAAAATTTTGTATGGTAAAAAAATTTGAACTAAATTTCCTATAGAAATAAAATTTTGAGAAAATTTTCTATAGAAATAAAATTTGGACAAAAATTTCTATAGAAATAAAATGTTGACAAAATTTTCTATAGAAATAAAATTTTGACAAGATTTTGCTATAGAAATAAAATTTTGGCTAAATTTTTCTATAGAAATAAAATTTTGAAAAAATATTCTATAAAAGTAAAATGTTGACAAAAATTCTATAGAAATAAAATTTTGACAAATCTTCCCATAGAAAAAATTTTGTCAAAATTTTATTTCTATAGAAATTTTCTATAGAAATAAAAATTTGACAAAATTTTCTATAGAAATAAAATTTTGACAAAATTTCTTATAGAAATAAAATTTTGACAAAATTTTCTATAAAAGTAAAATTTTGGCAAAATTTTCTTTAGATATAAAATTTTGACAAAATTTTCTATAGAAGTAAAATTTGGACCAAATTTCCTATGGTAATAATATTTTTACAAAATTTTCTATAGAAATAAAATTTGAACCAAATTTCCTATAAAAATAAAATTTTGACAAAATGTTCTATAGAAATAAAATTTGGACCGAATTTCCCATAGAAATAAAGTTTTGACAAAATTTTCTATAAAAATAAGATTTTGACAAAATTTTCTATAGAACTAGAATTTAGACCAAATTTCCTATAGAAATACAATTTTGACAAAATTTCATATAGAAAAAAATTTTGTGAAAATTTTCTATAGAAATAAAATTTTGACAAAATTTTCTATAAAAGTAAAATTTTGACAAAATTTTCTATAAAAGTAAAATTTTGACAAAATTTTCTATACAAGTAAAATTTTGACAAAATTTTCAATGGTAATAACATTTTTACAAAATTTTCTATAGAAATAAAAATTTGACAAGATTTTCTATAGAAATAAAATTTTGACAAGATTTCCTATAGAAATAAAATTTTGACAAAATTTTTTATAGAAATAAAAATTTGACAAGATTTTCTATAGAAATAAAATTTTGACAAGATTTCCTATAGAAATAAAATTTTGACAAAATTTTCTATAAAAGTAAAATTTTGACAAAATTTTCTATACAAGTAAAATTTTGACAAAATTTTCAATGGTGATAACATTTTTACAAAATTTTCTATAGAAATAAAATTTGGACCAAATTTCCAATAGAAATAAAATTTTGACAAAATTTTCTATGGAAATAAAACTTGGACCGAATTTCCTATAGAAATAAAATTTTGACAACATTTTTTTGACAAAATTTTCTATGGTAATAAAATTTTGACAAAATTTTCTATAAAACTAGAATTTGGACCAAATTTCCTATATAATTTTGACAAAATTTTCTATAGAAAAAATTTTTGTCAAAATTTTCTATAGAAATGAAATTTTGACAAAATTTTCTATAGAAATAAAATTTTGACAAAATTTTCTATAGAAATAAAATTTTGACAAAATTTTCTATAGAAATAAAATTTTGACAAAATTTTCTATAGAAGTAAAATTTGGACTAAATTTCCTATGGTAATAATATTTTTACAAAATTTTCTATAGAAATAAAATTTGAACCAAATTTCCTATAAAAATAAAATTTTGACAAAATGTTCTATAGAAATAAAATTTGGACCGAATTTCTATATAAATAAAGTGTTGACAAAATTTTCTATAGAAATAAAATTTTGACAAAATTTTCTATAGAAATAAAATTTTGACAAAATTTTCTATAGAAATAAAATTTTGACAAAATATTCTATAAAAGTAAAATGTTGACAAAAATTCAATAGAAATAAAATTTTGACAAAATTTCCAATAGAAATAAAATTTTGACAAAATTTTCTATAAAAGTAAAATTTTGACAAAATTTTCTTTAGATATAAAATTTTGACAAAATTTTCTATACAAGTTAAATTTTGACAAAATTTTCAATGGTAATAAAATTTGGACCAAATTTCCTATAGAAATAAAATTTTGACAAAATTTTCTATAGGAATAAAATTTGGACCGAATTTCATATAGAAATAAAATTTTGACAAAATTTTCTATAGAAATAAAATTTTGACAAAATTTTCTATGGTAATAAAATTTTGACAAAATTTTCTATAGAACTAGAATTTGGACCAAATTTCCTATAGAAATAAAATTTTGGCAAAATTTTGCTATAGAAATGAAATTTTGACAAAATTTTCTATACAAATAAAATGTTGACAAAAATTCTATAGAAATAAAATTTTGACAAAATTTTCTATAGAAATAAAATTTTGACAAAATTTTCTATAGAAATAAAATTTTGACAAAATTTCATATAGAAAAATATTTTGTGAAAATTTTCTATAGAAATGAAATTTTGACAAAATTTTCTATAGAAATGAAATTTTGACAAAATTTTCATTAGAAATGAAATTTTGACAAAAATTTCATATAAAAATAAAATTTTGACAAACTTTTCTATAGAAATAAAATTTTGACAAAATTTTTTATAGAAATAAAATTTTGGTGAATTTGGTACAGGAAAGCTCACAAGGACTGTGTAAAACAAATCGGTCACCTGACCATACAACATTATAGACCTAACCACTGCCTTATACAGTTAATGCTCATTTTTTTAGTTTTGGTCCCCACGTTTTTTCCTATTGCCCTTTTGCCTGTGTACAAGGCTAACGTGGATTTTCTCGCCTCCTTTCTTCTTTATTTAAATTTATCTTGCATTCCCAAATTGGAAACCACACAAAATGGGTTGGCTTTCACCTACAGCAATTGCTGCATGCTTATTGATGAAATTTTATTACCTTCTACCTTTTGTGTAAATTTTCAAATTTGATTTGCTTGCCACCACGGCAATATACGGCGCCTATTCTTGTTGTCTTGGATTATGTGGGATTTGTACCTTTTCTTATTTTTGCCACAGAGGCTTATAAGACAAGCAAGACCAATTTTATTGATAGTTGCAAATTTTAAATTGGCGGTGGGAGTATTAAATGGGGATAACAAAAAAAAAAAAAGGATTTTTACATTCGTAACCAATTCACGTTAGCTATCAGACGGTGCTGTTGTGTTTTTGATTTCCTGGCGGGCGAATACAAGAATAGTGTTACAAAGTAAAATTACTTTATTACAGGAAAACTCAGCACATAAAAAGGATTGGGAAAACCACAAACTTAAGCAAAGAACAAAGACAGCCACACACTTCCTTTAACTTAGTCTCCATGGCTCTTGAGACTATCAAGGGAACACACAAGCAAATATTAATTAGAGATACCAATATGGAAAATCTATTATTCGAATAATCGAATAAATAAATTTTGTTTTATTTCTATAGAAAATTTTGTCAAAATTTTATATCTATAGGAAATTTGTCAACATTTTATTTCTATAGAAAATTTTGTCAAAATTTTATATCTATAGGAAATTTTGTCAACATTTTATTTCTATAGAAAATTTTGTCAAAATTTTAGTTCTATAGAAAATTTTGTCAAAATTTTATTTCTATAAATAAACAAATAAAATTATTGCCGGTCAAAAAAGTTATTGCCATAGAAAATTTCGTCAATATGTGATTTCTAAAGAAAATTTTGTCTAAGTTTTATTTCCATAGAAACATTTGTGAATTTTTTTTTCTATACAAAATTTTGTCAAAATTTTATTTTTTTTTTAGAAAATTTTATCAAAATTTTATTTCTATAGAAAATTTTCTCAAAATTTTATTTTTATAAAAAACTTTGTCAAAAATTTTATAGAACATTTTTTCAAAATTTTATTTCTACAGGATATTGTGTAAAAATGTTATTTCTATAGAACATTTTGTCAAAAATTTTTTTCTAAAGTTTTTTTTTCTCAAAATTTTATGTCTATAGGAATTTTTGCTAAATTTTTATATTTATTGGAAAATGTGTCAAAATTTAATTTTTGTAGAAAATTTTGTCTAAATTTTATTCCTATTTTTTTTTTCAACATATTATTTCTATAGAAAATTTTGTGAAAATTTTATTTCTATAGAAAATGTTGTCAAAATTTTATATCTATAGGAAATTTTGTTAAAATTTTATTTCTACAGAGAATTTTGTCAAAATTTTATATCTATAGGAAATTTTGTTAAAATTTTATATTTATAGGAAATTTTGTAAAAATTTTATTTTTATAGAAATTTTTGTCTTAGTTTTACTCCTATAGAATATTTTCCCAAAATTTTATTTCTATAGAAAATTTTTGCAAAAATTTATTTCTATAGAAAATTGTGACAAAATTTTATTTCTAAAGAAAATTTTCTCAATATTTTATTTCGTTAGGAAATTTGGTCAAAATTTTATTTCTATAAAAAATTT
Source organism: Haematobia irritans (assembly GCF_050003625.1). Lineage (NCBI taxonomy): Eukaryota > Metazoa > Arthropoda > Insecta > Diptera > Muscidae > Haematobia > Haematobia irritans. The sequence goes on along the minus strand of NC_134400.1, from coordinate 41,567,277 downwards.
TCTCAAAATTTTATTTTTATAAAAAAATTTGTCAAACATTTTATAGAACATTTTTTAAAAATTTTATTTCTATAGAACATTTTGTCATTTTTTTAGAAGATTTTGTCAAAATGTAATTTCTATAGAAAATTTTGTCAAAATATTATTTCTACAGGATATTGTTTAAAAATGTTATTTCTATAGAACATTTTGTCAAAATTTGTTTTCTAAAGTTTTTTTCTCAAAATTTTATGTCTATAGGAAATTTTGCAAAATGTTTATATTTATTGGAAATTTTGTCAAAATTTAATTTTTATAGAAAATTTTGTCAAAATTTTAGTTCTATAGAAAATTTTGTCAAAATTTTATTTCTATAAATAAATAAATAAAATTATTGCCGGTCAAAAAAATTATTGCCATAGAAAATTTCGTCAATATGTGATTTCTAAAGAAAATTTTGTCTAAATTTTATTTCCATAGAAACATTTGTGAATTTTTTTTTTGTCTATACAAAACTTTGTCAAAATTTTATTTCTATAGAAAATTTTATCAAAATTTTATTTCTATAAAAAATTTTCTCAAAAATTTATTTTTATAAAAAATTTTGTCAAAATTTTATAGAGAATTTTTTCAAAATTTTATTTCTATAGAACATTTTGTCATTTTTTTAGAAGATTTTGTCGAAATGTAATTTCTAAAGAAAATTTTGTCAAAATATTATTTCTACAGGATATTGTTTAAAAATGTTATTTCTATAGAACATTTTGCCAAAATTTTTTTTCTAAAGTTTTTTTTTTCTCAAAATTTTATGTCTATAGGAAATTTTGCTAAATTTTTATATATATTGGAAATTTTGTCAAAATTTAATTTTTATAGAAAATTTTGTCTAAATTTTATTCCTATAGAAATTTTTTTCAACATTTTATTTCTATAGAAAATTTGGTTAAAATTTTATTTCTATAGAAAATTTTGTCAAAATTATATATCTATAGGAAATTTTGTTAAAATTTTATATTTATAGGAAATTTTGTAAAAATTTTATTTTTATAGAAATTTTTGTCTTAGTTTTATTCCTATAGAATATTTTTGCAAAATTTTATTTTTATAGAAAATTTTGTCAAAATTTTATTTCTATAGAAAATTTGGTCAAAATTATATATCTATAGGAAATTTTGTTAAAATTTTATATTTATAGGAAATTTTGTAAGAATTTTATTTTTATAGAAATTTTTGTCTTAGTTTTACTCCTATAGAATATTTTCCCAAAATTTTATTTCTATAGAAAATTTTTGCAAAAATTTATTTCTATAGAAAATTGTGACAAAATTTTATTTCTAAAGAAAATTTTCTCAATATTTTATTTCGTTAGGAAATTTGGTCAAAATTTTATTTCTATAAAAAATTTTCTCTAACTTTCATGACTATTTAAAGTTTTGTCAAAATTTTATTTCTATACAAAATTTTGTCAAAATTTCAATAGAAAATTTTGTCAAAATTTTAGTCCTATTTTTCATTCTAATCATGACAATCCCTAACACATATTTCAAATATGTGTAAGCCACATTTTTGTTTTTTTTGCTTGTTCATGAAAAACGCAAGATGTCGTATTCATGAGTGTATGTGTGTGTATATGTACGAATGCGATCACTCAAAAGCCTAGGGTTACTTTATTTTCTTCTTAATTTTAAAATGGGTTGATATTCCCAAGAGCCGAGGAAGCTGGGTGGTTGGGGCTGTCGCTGGTGATTGTGATTGAGGCGACCATACTTTATTCACAACAACGAATTTGATTTGAGTATAAAGTTGTTTTCTTCTTGCTTTGTGGCATTTGCGATTTGTTCATCCCGCATGCCATTAAAATGCCTTTAGTGGTACTAAAAATAAATTCTTTATTTGCAGTTTTCATCCATGTGTATTCCAGTCAAAGTCTGTCGGTCGTCGTATCCTTTTTTTCGTTTTTTGTTCTTTGGTTCCCTCCGTAAATACTGTAGTTGATGTTATTTGTAGAGAATTTAATTTAGTTTTTCAACCCATCTATAGTGCTTATATGTGGTGTGTTAGATGTGTTTGCGTTATAGTGCTCTTTTGTATGTTTGTATGGGTGTGTGTATGCATGGCTTTATTTTCATGTAAGGCCTTTGATTGTTGGTCATTGTCTATGTGTATGTGTGAGTGTGTGGAAAATTTGATTTGAACTTGAAATTGAGCACTTACAACTTTTGCTGTTTGTTAGTTGAATTTATTTTTTTATATGGTGTGGGCTCATTTGTAAAGGCCAAGTTTCTAATGAGTGGGTCTATAGAACATAAAGGCAATATGTGGGAAAAGGCCTTATCTTCTATGTGTCAATATAAAATTTTCGCAATTTTATTTAAATGTGATAAAATTTTTTAAAATTAATATGTTGGTCCAGCCATCGTGGTTCAATGGTTTGCATATTTTCAACTGAAATAAATTTTTTTACAATATAAAAATAAAATTTTGACAAAATTTTCTACAGAAAACAAAAATTTGACAAATTTTTATAGAAACAAAATTTTGAGAAAATTATCTACAGAACTACAACTTTGACAAAATTTTCTATAGAAATAAAATTTTGACAAAATTGTGTTTTTATAGAAAATTCTATATTAATAGAGGCACAATTCTATATAAATAACATTTTGAGAACATTTTCTATAGAAATAAAATTTTGACAAAATTTTCTACCGAAATAAATTGTTGACAGAAAATTTTGACACAATTCTCTAAAGAAATAAAATTTTGACAAAATTTTCTATGGAAATAAAATTTTGACAAAATTTTCTATGGAAATAAAATTTTGACAAAATTTTCTATAGAAATAAAATTTTTACAATTTTTTTAGAAATAAAATTTCGATAAAATTTTTTATAGAAATAAAATTTTGACAAAATTTTTTACCGAAATAAATTTTTGACACAATTTTCTATAGAAATAAAATTTTAACAAAATTTTCTATAGAAATACAATTTTGACAAATCTTTCTATAGAGATAAAATTGTGACAAAATTTTCTATAGAAATAAAATTTTGACAAAATTGTCTATAGAAATAATATTTTGACAAAATTTTCTATAGAAAGAAAATTTTGACAAAATTTTCAATAGAAATAAAATTTTCAGAAAATTTTCTATAGAAATAAAATTTTGACAAATTTTTTAGAAAAAAAATTTTGACAAAATTTTCTATAGAAATAAAATTTGGACAAAAATTTCTACCGAAATAAATTTTTGACGCAATTTTCGATAGAAATAATATTTTGACAAATCTTTCTATAGAGATAAAATTGTGACTACATTTTCTATAGCAATAAAATTTTGACATAATTTTCTATGGAAATAAAATTTTGACAACATTTTTTATAGAAATAACATTTTGACAAAATTGTCTATAGAAATAAAATTTTGACAACATTTTTTATAGAAATAACATTTTGACAAAATTGTCTATAGAAATAAAATTTTGACAAAATTTTCTATATAAATAAAATTTTGACAAAATTTTCTATAGAAATAAAATTTTGACAATTTTTTCGAAATAAAATTTTGATCAAATTTTCTATAGAAATAAAATTTTGACAAAATTTTCTATAGAAATAAAATTTTGACAAAATTGTCAATAGAAAGAATATTTTGACAAAATTTTTTATAGAAATAAATTTTTGACAAAATTTTCTATAGAAATAAAATTTTGAAAAAAATTTCTATAGAAATAAAATTTTGAAAAAAATTTCTATAGAAATAAAATTTTGACAAAATTCTCTATAGAAATAAAATTTTGACAAAAGTTTCTACAGAAATAAAATTTTCAGAAAATTTTCTATAGAAACAAAATTTTGACAAATATTTTAGAAATAAAATTGTGACAAATTTTTTAGAAATAAAATTTTGACAAAATTTTCTATAGAAATAAAATTTGGACGAAAATTTCTACCGAAATAAATTTTTGACGCAATTTTCTATAGAAATAAAATTTTGATAAATCTGTCTATAGAGATAAAATTGTGGAAAAATTTTCTACAGAAATAAAATTTTGAAATAATTGTCTATGGAAATAAAATTTTGACAAAATTTTCTATAGAAATAAAATTTTGACAATTTTTTTAGAAATAAAATTTTGATAAAAATTTCTATAGAAATAAAATTTTGATAAAATTGTCAATAGAAAGAATATTTTGACAAAATTTTCTACCGAAATACAATTTTGACAAATCTTTCTATAGAGATAAAATTGTGACAAAATTGTCTATAGAAATAATATTTTGACAAAATTTTCTATAGAAATAAAGTTTTGACAAAATTTTCTATAGAAATAAAATTTTGACACAATTTTTACAAATAAAATTGTGACAAATTTTTCTATAGAAATAAAATTTGGACAAAAATTTCTACCGAAATAAAATTTTGACAAAATTTTCTATAGAAATAAAATTTTGACAAAATTTTCTATAGAAATAAATTTTTCAGAAAATTTTCTATAGAAAAAAAATTTTGAAAAAAATTGTTTTGAAATAAAATTTTGACAAAATTTTCAATCGAAATAAAATTTTGACAAAATTTTCTACAGAAATAAATTTTTCAGAAAATTTTCTATAGAAATAAAATTTTGAAAAATTTTTTTTTTGAAATAAAATTTTGACAAAATTTTCAATAGAAATAAAATTTTGACAAAATTTTCTACAGAAATAAACTTTTCAGAACATTTTCTATAGAAATAAAATTTTGACAAATTTTTTAGGAATAAAATTGTGACAAATTTTTTAGAAATAAAATTTTGACAAAATTTTCTATAGAAATAAAATTTGGACAAAAATTTCTACCGAAATAAATTGTTGACGCAATTTTCTATGGTTGGTTGGCCATACTTAAAGTTTTTCAGATTTTTTTCCATAGCGCTCATCAAAATCGGTTAATAATTGGACAGGCGGACAGATGAACGGAGTGGTGTCAAGGGCTAGATCGACTCAGAAGGTGATTCTAATCGATCGGTATATATTTTTCATGGGGTCTTAAATCAATATTTCTGGTAGGCACATTTTTATGCAGATCAAAGTTTTTATACACTAATCATGTGATTAGATTTTCCAACTTTTGTTTTATTCCGAATAGAATTCGATTAAAAATTTTACGACTCCGAAATAGCGCAACTAAACAATGCTTGAGTCGTTAAAATTGACAAAATTGATTTTTCTCACCATGGTCGAAAAAAGGCCTGCGTGGTAAATTCTCTCTGATTGCAACTTCTTCTCTTTACTCATACTATATGATCTATGTATATGTGAAGTATTAATGTATGTGTATCGAAATTGAATGGATTTTCGTATTTGTTGTTGTAGTAGTTGTATCTTGACTATATTGTTATGGGAATAGTTGTCTATTAAGTTGTTTCTGGATTAAAATTGGATTTGTACTTTTTCAAACATACACACACAGACACGTTCTCTCTCTCTCTCCCTCCCTCTGACATGGCACTATAAATGCGTTGAAACATTTTCCCACATGTCGTTGGTATCATAATATGCATTGCTGTTTTTTTTTAAATGAGCCACACGATAACAACTAAATGACCCGGGAGTGACTGAATCAGTAAATGATGATATTTGCCAGAGAATAACCGAAACAAGGGCATATTTGTATTTGGGGATATGCAGAGCTCATAACCATAAAAGTAATGGTGAAACTCAGAATTGTTTGAATTGGCTTTTTTAAATCGTTTAATTGATATCACTCATTGTTAGTTTTTATTCCGATGAGGCTTGTGTTAGTATTGGTGATGGTTTTTGAACAGATAACCATATTTTTGTGAGATTTAGGAGATACATATGAGAGGGTTAAGCGATAAAGGCTTATTGAAAAATAAACACAAGAACAAATAATTGGACAAAATTTTTCTATCGAAATAAAATTTGCACAAAATTTTCTATCGAAATAAAATTTGTACAAAATTTTCTAAAGAAAAAAAAAATGAAATAATTTTCTATAGCAATAACATTATGATAAAATTATCTATAAAAATAAAATTTTGACAAAATATTCTATAGAAATAAAATTTTGTCAAAATTTTCTATAGAAATAAAACTTCAAAATTTTTAAGTGAAAATTGTAGTTACGTTTTCACTTAAAAATTTTGAAGCTTCTAATACAAGAAAAACACAAGCAAATAAAATGTCAACAAAATTTTCTATAGAAATAAAATTTTGATAAATCTTTCTATAGAAATAAAATTTCAAGAAAAAAAAATCTATAAAAATAAAATTTAGACTAAATTTTCTATAGAAATAAAATTTGAACAAAATTTTCTATAGAAATAAAATTTGAACAAAATTTTCTATAGAAATACAATTTTGACAACATTTTCGATAGAAATAAAATTTTCAAAAAAAATTCTATAGAAATAAAATTTTGACAAAATTTGCTATAGAAATAAAATGTTGAAAAATGTTTCGATAGGAAAAAATTTATACAATTTTCTATAGAAATAAAATTGTCACAAATGTTTCCAAACAAACCAAGTATATACGGCCGTAAGTTCGGCCAGGCCGAAGCTTATGTACCCTCCATCATGGATTGCGTAGAAACTTCTTCTAAACACTGCCATCCAGAATCGAATTACTTAAGTTGCGGTAACGCTTGCCGATGGCAAGGTATCTTAAAACCTCCTAACACCATCTTCTAAATTTTATGTAAGTCCATACGTGGTATATATTAAATCAAAAAAGATCGATCCAATACGTATATAATTCAGTTTGACAAAGTAGACATAAAATTTTTACAAAATTTTCTACAGAAATAAAATTAAAAAAAAAAAATTTCTATAGAATTAAAATTTTCACAAAATTTTCTATAGAAATAAAAATTTTGACAAAATTTTCTTTAGAAAGAAAATTTTGACAAAAATTTCTACAGAAATAAAATTTTAACAAAATTTTCTATAGAAATAAACTTTTGACAAAATTTTCTATAGAAATAAAATCTTGGTAGATTATTTTGGCTCGAGTGGCAACCATGATTATGAACCAAATAAAATTTGAACAAAATTTTCAATAGAAATAAAATTTTGACAAAATTTTCTATAGAAATAAAATTCTGACAATGATGAAAATTTTATTATGAACCGAATAAAATTTTAACAAAAATTTCTATAGAAATAAAATTTTGGTAAATTATTTTTGGCTCTAGTGGCAACCATGATTATGAACCGATATGGACCAATTTTTGTGTGATTGGACTAATTTTCGTATGGTTGTTAGCGACCATATACTAACACCACGTTCCTAATTTGAACCGGATCGGATGAATTTTGCTCCTCCAAGAGGCTCCGGAGGTCAAATCTGGAGAACGTTTTATATGGGGGCTATATATAATTATGGACCGATATGGACCAATTCTGCCACGGTTGTTAAAGATCATATACTAACACCATGTTCCAAATTACAACCGGATTGGATGAAATTTGCTTCTCTTGGAGACTTCGCAAACCAAATCTGGGGATCGGTTTATAGAGGGGCTATATATAATTATGAACCGATGTGGACCAATTTTTGCATGGTTGTTAGAGACCATATACCAATATCATGTACCGAATTTCAGGCGGATCGGATGCAATTTGCTTCTCTTTGAGGCTCCGCAACCAAAATCTGGGGATAGGTTTATATGGGCGCTATATATACTTATGGACCGATGTGGACCAATTTTTGCTCGGTTGTTAGAGACCTTATACCAATACCATGTATTAAATTTCAGCCGGATCGGATGCAATTTGCTTCTCTTTGAGGCTTCGCAAGCCAAATCTGGAGATCGGTTTATATGGGGTATATATATAATTATGGACCGATGTGGACCAATTTTTGCATGGTTGTTAGAGCCATATACCAACATCATGTACCAAATTTCAGCCGGATCGGATGAAATTTGCTTCTCTTTCAGGTTCCGCAAGCCAAATCTGGGGATCGGTTTATATGGGAGCTATATATAATTATGGACCGATGTGGACCAATCTTTGCGTGATTGTTAGAGACCATATACCAACACCATGTACCAAATTTCAGCCGGATCGGATGAAATATGCTTCTCTTAGAGGCTCCACAAGCCAAATCTGGGGATCGGTTTATATGGGGGCTATATATAATTATGGACCGATGTGGACCAATTATTGCATGGTTGTTAGAGACCATATACCAACACCATATACCAAATTTCAACCGGATCGGATGAAATATGCTTCTGTTAGAGGCTCCACAAGCCAAATCTGAAGGTCCCTTTATATGGGGGCTATACGTAAAAGTGGACCGATATGGCCCATTTTCAATACCATCCGACCTACATCGATAACAACTACTTGTGCCAAGTTTAAAGTCGATAGCTTGTTTTGTTCGGAAGTTAGCGTGATTTCAACAGACGGACGGACGGACGGACGGACATGCTTAGATCGACTCAGAATTTCACCACGACCCAGAATATATATTCTTTATGGGGTCTTAGAGCAATATTTCGATGTGTTACAAACGGAATGACAAAGTATATTTTCTATAGAAATAACATTTTGAAAAAATTTCCTATAGAAATTAAATTTTAAGAAAATTTTCTATAGAAATACAATTTTGACAACATTTTCGATAGAAAAAAAATTTTCGGGAAAATTTTCTATAGAAATAAAATTTTGACAAAATTTTCTACAGAAATAAAATTTTGACAAAATTTTCTACAGAAATAAAATTTTGACAAATTTTTCTATAGAAATCAAATTTTAACAAAATTTTCTATAGAAATACAATTTTCACAAATGTTTCCAAAGAAAAAAAAATTAACGAACTTTTCTATAGAAAAAAATTGGACAAAGTTTTCTATCGAAATAAAATTTGGACAAAATTTCCTGACTTGTAATTGCCTAAATTTCTTCCTTTCAACATACCTACTATGCTCCTACTATGCTTTGGCGTTATTTCCTGTATCCGTTCCTGCTGTTCTTATTCCTGCTATCACAATGTTCCTGATTCACCCTAGTTCCTGATTCATCCTTATACTGCTGTGTTCCTGATTCTTCCTGGTTCCTGACTTGTAATTGCCTAAATTTCTTCCTTTCAACATACCTACTATGCTCCTACTATGCTTTGGCGTCATTTCCTGTATCCGTTCCTGCTGTTCTTATTCCTGCTATCACCATGTTCCTGATTCATCCTAGTTCCTGATTCATCCTAGTTCCTGATTCATCCTAGTTCCTGATTCTCTTAGTTCCTGATCCATAATTCGTCTAATACAAAACCCATTCTATCCCTGGTATCCCATTTTTTCCGCAATGAATTTACTCCAGCTTTACACTATATTCCCAATTCTTGTTGTAAAATTGTTCCTTATCTTATCGTTTTTTTTTCTCTTGTTTTTTTTTGTTGTTTGTATCCAATTCTTAGTCCCAATCCTGCCTATAAATCTTCTATTGTCCCTACAATTTCAAAAATAGATTATATAGATATATTTTATTTTATTTTATTTTTAATGTATTATAAGCGTCATACTTTTTATTTTACTGTAACCAGCTGCTAATTATGCTGTGTAAATAAATAAATAAATAAAATTTTCTATCGAAATAAAATTTGGACATAATTTTCTAAAGAAAAAAATTGACAAAATTTTCTATAGAAATAAAATTTTGATAAAATTTTCTATAGAAATAAAATTTTGATAAATCTTTATAAAGAAATAAAATTTCGAAAAAAAATTTCTATGAAAATAAAATGTTGACGATATTTTCTATAGAAATAAAATTTTGACAAAATTTCCTATAGAAATAAAATGTTAACAAAATTTTCTATAGAAATACAATTTTGACAACATTTTCGATAGAAATAAAATTTTCGGGAAAATTTCTATAGAAATAAAATTTTGACAAAATTTTCTACAGAAATAAAATTTTGACAAAATTTTCTATAGAAATAAAATTTTTACAAAATTTTCTATAGAAATAAAATTTTAACAACATTTTCTATAGAAATACAATTTTGACAACATTTTCGATAGAAATAAAAATTTCAGAAAAATGTCTATAGCAATAAAATTTTGATACAATTTTCAATAGAAATAAAATTTTGACAAAATTTGCTGTACAAATAAAATGTTGAAAAATATTTCGATAGAAAAACAAGTAAGGAAAGTCTAAAGTCGGGCGGGGCCGACTATATTATACCCTGCACCACTTTGTAGATCTAAATTTTCGATACCATATCACATCCGTCAAATGTGTTGGGGCTATATATAAAGGTTTGTCCCAAATACATACATTTAAATATCACTCGATCTGGACAGAATTTGATAGACTTCTACAAAATCTATAGACTCAAAATTTAAGTCGGCTAATGCACTTGTGGAACACAATGTTAGTAAAAAAAAAGTATGGGAAACATTTAAATCTGGAGCAATTTTAAGAAAACTTCGCAAAAGTTTATTTATGATTTATCGCTCGATATATATGCATTAGAAGTTTAAGAAAATTAGAGTCATTTTTTCAACTATTCGACTAAGCAGTGGCGATTTTTTAAGGAAAATGTTGGTATTTTGACCATTTTTGTCGAAATCAGAAAAACATATATATGGGAGCTATATCTAAATCTGAACCGATTTCAACCAAATTTGGCACGCATAGCAACAATGCTAATTCTACTCCCTGTGCAAAATTTCAACTAAATCGGAGCAAAAAATTAGCCTCTGTGGTCATATGAGTGTAAATCGGGCGAAAGCTATATATGGGAGATATATCCAAATCTGAACCGATTTCAACCAAATTTGGCACGCATAGTTACAATGCTAATTCTACTCCCCATGCAAAATTTCAACTAAATCGGAGCACAAAATTGGCCTCTGTGGTCATATGAGTGTAAATCGGGCGAAAGCTATATATGGGAGCTATATCCAAATCTGAACCGATTTCAAACAAATTTGGCACGCATAGCTACAATGCTAATTCTACTCCCTGTGCAAAATTTCAACTAAATCGGAGTTAAAAATCGGCCTCTGTGGTCATATGAGTGTAAATCGGGCGAAAGCTATGTATGGGAGATATATCCAAATCTGAACCGATTTGGCTGGTATTTTGCAAGTTTTTCGAGATCCATAAAATATTCGGACGTACGGAATTTTGGGAAGATCGGTTGATATACACGCCAATTATGACCAGATCGGCGAAAAATATATATGGCAGCTATATCTAAATCTGAACCGATTTTTTCCAAAATCAATAGGGATCGTCTTTGAGCCGAAACAGGACCCTATACCAAATTTTAGGACAATCGGACTAAAACTGCGAGCTGTACTTTGCACACAAAAATACATCAACAGACAGACAGACAGACAGACGGACAGACAGACGGACAGACAGACAGACGGACATCGCTAAATCGACTCAGAATTTAATTCTAAGCCGATCCGTATACTAAAAGGTTGGTCTATGATTACTCCTTCTTGGCGTTACATACAAATGCACAAACTTATTATACCCTGTACCACAGTAGTGGTGAAGGGTATAAAAAAATGTATAAAATTTTCTATAGAAATAAAATTTTCACAAACGTTTCCAAAGAAAAAAAATAAACAAACTTTTCTATAGAAAAAAAAAAATTTGACAAAGTTTTCTATAAAAACAAAATTTTGTCATAATGTTTATTCTATTGAAAATTTTGTCAAAATTTTATTTCTATAGAAACATTTCGTCAAAATTTAATTGCTATAAAAAAATTTTGTCAAAATTTTGTTTCTATAGAAAAATTGTCAAAATTTTATATCTACAGAAATTTTGTCAACATTTTATTTCTACAGAAAATTTTGTCGAAATTCTATTTCTATACAAAATTTGGTAAAAATTTTATTTCTATAGAAACATTTTGTCAAAATTTTGTTTCTATAGAAAAATTTTGTCAAAATTTTATTTTTATAGAAATTTTTGTCAAAATTTTGTTTCTATAGAAAATATTTGTCATTTTTTGTTATTTTTATAGACATTTTTTCAAAATTTTATTTTTATAGAAAATTTTGTCAAAATTTTATTTCTTTAGAAAAATAAAGACATCAAAAATTTGTGAAGTGCCTTTTAGTTGGAGAGGGATATATTGCAAAATCTATCAGGAATTCTACCAATCTACCAAACAGTAAAAAATCTACCATTTCTGGTAGTTTGTAGAATGTAGAATACTGTGGCAACATTTTAAAACCCTCCACCATAGAATATATTAATTTTATCATTCTGTTTGTAATACATCGAAATATTGGTCTCAGACCCTATATTCTAGGTAGTGGTCAAATTCTGATTCGATTTAACGATGTCCGTCCGTCTATTGGAATCATGATAACTTCCGAACGAAACAAGCTATCGACTTGAAACTTGGTACATATAGTTTTTATTAGGTTAGGTCTGATCGTATTGACTGTATAGCCTCCGTGTAAACGAGACCCAAATTTGGCTTTCAGGATGGTTGCCACAGATGCTAGAATATTACCAAAAAGTGGTGGTTTTTTGGTAGAATTTTTGATGGGTTTTTTAATATATTCCACTCCAATTAAGAGGTACTTGCATTTTATACAATAATAAAATTTTGACAAAATTTTCTATAGAAATAAAAATTTGAAAATTTTCTATAGAAATAAAAATTTAAAAATTTTTGACCAAATTTTTTATAAAATAAAATTTAGATAAAATTTTATAATAATAAAATGTTTACCAAATTTTTATAGAAAGAAAATTTTGACAATATTTTCTATAGTAATAATATTTTGGCACAAATTTCTATAGAAAAAAGTTTGACAAAATTTTCTACATAAAAAATAACTTTGACAAACATTCTTTTCCTCTGTTTGTTAACCTACTCTTGTGGTGTGGTCAACGCAATTGTTTTAAAGCTGAGATCAAAACAACAAATATCATTGAAGTACAAACCAACAATAAAATTTGTTTATAGAAATAAAATTTTGACAAAATTTTTTATAGAAATAAAATTTGAGAAATTTTTTTATAGAAATAACAAATTTGACAACATTTTCTATAGAAAATGTGCTATAGAAATACATTTTTGACAAAATTTCTATGCAAATAAAATTTTGAGAAAATGTTCTATAGAAATAAAATTTTGGGAAAATTTTTATAGAAATAACAAATTTGACTAAATTTTCTTAAAAAAACAAAATTTGGACAAAATTTTCTATAAAAATAAAATTTTGACAAAATATTCTATAATAATAAGATTTTGACAAAATTTTCTATAAAAATAAAATTTGGACAAAATTTTCTATAAAAATAAAATTTTGACAAAATTTTCTATAAAAATAAAATTTTGACAAAATGTTCTATAGAAATAAAATTTTAACAAAATTTTCTATAGAAATAACATTTTAACAATTTTTTCTATAGATATAAAATTTTAGCAAATGTTCTAAAGAAATAAAATTTTGACAACATTTTCCTAAAGAAATAAAATTTTTCTATGTTTATAAAATTTTGACAAAACTTTTTTTAAGGCCTCGTCTCCTTCTGGGTGTTGCAAACATTTACACCAGGTTATAATATCCTGCTCCACAGTAGTGGATCTGGGAATAAATGATCTTAACAAACGCATAAAATCCACTTTTTTTACCTTTTGTTTCTGCTTTCGTTTATAATGTAAGCCATATAGGATTTATGATTTATTAGGAAAAACATGCGAAAGAGAAAGTGTGCGTATGTATGTATTAGTGTGTGTGTGTGTGTGTGTGTGTGTGTGAATTAGTGTATGCGTTATAATTCAGTAACACATCATACAAGGATATTGCTATTGCCCATTGGTCTTCGTGGAAATAAGCACTTAAGTATTACTTTGTTAATATTTCTCTTTCTCAGAACATCAGACATTTTTACTTGAACATGATGTTCTTAAGAATCTCAAGGATATTGAGAGTATACCCTTGGGTATCGTTTAAAACAATTAGTTTTATCCTTCGCTGGCAAAATACCTATGGCTGTGTGGGTGTTTGTATGAACGATTGTGTGTGTGTATGTCGGTAATGTGTTGCCTTTAATGGTAATTGGCTTATTATAAAAGAATTTTCCCAATACTCTAGACCTCAAGAAACCCATGACACTCTAATTGTATGAAGGTTGGAGGCATGAAAATAATATGAACATTAACAGCATGAGAAAAATGATAAGGAAAAGCAAAATTCACAGAAATCAGTTTTGTTGCATTAGCCAACAAAACTTTTAACAAACATCGTATATATTCCGAAAAAAGATTGCCCGGTTCCAAAGATTAGGTCTTTACACTAATGAGTTTGGAATTGATATCGAAGTACAGATAACTTTAAGACACATTTTTTTTAAATTTGAGTTTTGCGTACCTGATTCAAGGAAATAAAGTTTAATGTATTCGTTTTATACCCTCTACAATTTTATATAGAAATACAATTTTGACAAAAATTTTTATAGAAATAAAATTTTGACAAAATTTTCTATTGAAATAATATTTTGACAAAATTCTCTTTAGAAATAAAATTTGGACAAAATTTTCTATAGAAATAAAATTTGGACAAAATTTTCTATAGAAAAAAAATTTTGACAAAATTTTCTATAGAAATAAAATTCTGAGAAAATTTTCTATAGAAATAAAATTTTGACAAAATTTACTATAGAAATTAAACTTTGAGAAAATTTTCTTTAGGAATACAATTTTAAGAAAATTTTCAATAAAAAAATTTTGACAAAAATTTCTATAAAAATACAATTTGAACAAAATATTCTACAAAAATAAAAATTTAATCAATTTTTTTATAGACATAAACTTTTGACAAAATTTTCTATAGAACTAAAATTTTTTATTGAAATAAAATTTTGACAAAATATTCTATAGAAATAAAATTTTAAAAACATTTTCTGTAAAAATAAATATCTAACAAAATTTTCTATAGAAATAAAATTTTGAGAAAATTTTGTATAGAAATAAAACTTTGATAACATTTTCTATATATATAACATTGACCAAATTTTGAGAAAATTTTCTATAGAAATAAAATTTTGACAACCTATTTTATAGAAATAAATTTTTGACAACATTTTCCGTAGAAATAAAATTTGGACTAAATCTTCTCAAAAATAAAATTTTGACAAAATTTTCTATAGAGATAAAATGTTAATTAAATTTTCCATAGAAATAAAATTTTGACAGAATTTTCTATAAAAATAAAATTTTGACAAAAGCTTCTATAGAAATAAAATTGTGATACAATTTTCTATAGAAATAAAATTTTGACAAAATTTTCAATAGGAATAAAATTTTGACAAACTTTTCTATAGGTATAAAATTTTGACAACATTTTCTATAGAAATAAAATTTTGACAAAATTTTCAATAGGAATAAAATTTTGAAAACTTTTCTATAGGAATAAAATTTTGACAAAATATTCTACAAAAATAAAAATTTAATCAATTTTTTATAGACATAAACTTTTGACAAAATTTTCTATAGAAATAAAATTTTAAAAACATTTTCTGTAAAAATAAATATCTAACAAAATTTTCTATAGAAATAAAATTTTGAGAAAATTTTCTATAGAAATAAAATTTTGACAACCTATTCTATAGGAATAAATTTTTGACAACATTTTCTGTAGAAATAAAATTTGGACTAAATTTTCTTAAAAATAAAATTTTGACAAAATTTTCTATTGAGATAAAATGTTAATTAAATTTTCCATAGAAATAAAATTTTGACAAAATTTTCTATAGAAATAAAATTTTAACAAAATTTTCTATAGGAATACAATTTTGCAAACTTTTCAATAGAAATAAAATTATGATAAAATTTTCTATAGAAATAAAATTTTGACAAAATTTTGAGAAAATTTTCTATAGAAATAAAATTTTGCCAACCTATTCTATAGGAATAAATTTTTGACAACATTTTCTGTAGAAATAAAATTTGGACTAAATTTTCTTAAAAATAAAATTTTGACAAAATTTTCTATTGAGATAAAATGTTAATTAAATTTTCCATAGAAATAAAATTTTGACAAAATTTTCTATAGAAATAAAATTTTAACAAAATTTTCTATAGGAATACAATTTTGCAAACTTTTCAATAGATATAAAATTATGATAAAATTTTCTATAGAAATAAAATTTTGACAAAATTTTCAATAGGAATAAAATTTTGACAAAATTTTCTATAGGAATAACATTTTGACAACATTTTCTATAGTAATAAAATTTGGACTAAATCTTTTTAAAAATAAAATTCTGAAAAATTTTTACAGAAATAAAATTTTGACAAAATTTTCTATAGACATAAAATTTTGACAAAGTCTTGCTAAAAATAAAATTCTGAAAAATGTTTCTACAGAAATAAAATTTTAACAAAGTTTTTACAGAAAAAAAAATTTTAACAAAATTTTTACAGAAATAAAATGTTGATAAAATTTTCTATAGAAATAAAATTTTAACAAAATTTTCTATAGGAATAAAATTTTGACAAACTTTTCTATAGAAATCAAATTGTGATAAAATTCTTTATAAAAATGAAATTTTGACAAAATTCTCCATAGAAATAAAATTTTGACAAAATTTTGTAGTGAAATAAAATTTGTACAAAATTTTGTATTGAAATAAAATTTTGACAAAATTTTCTATTGAAATAATATATTGACAAAATTTTCTATAGAAATAAAATTGTGGTAAACTTTTCTATAGAAATAAATTTTTGATAATATTTTCTATAGAAATAAAAACAAAAAACAAGCATCGACACAAACGAAGCTTAGTGTACGGTGACTTGCAGAACGAACAGCATCACACGAACTCACGTTAGTTATTTTCAATATATTATATCTAAAATAATATTGTGATTTGTGAACATTAAAAGTAATTTAATTTTTGTATTTTATGTAGATACAAAATCCCAGAAGATGGTTAGTGGCACAAACCGAAATATTGGAAATAAATATTAAAACAAATCAATAATCGATTGTTTCTATGACCTCAAGCCGAACAAAATTAATAATCAGAATAAATAAAATTTTCATAAAATTTTCTACAGAAATAAAATTTTGACAAAATTTTCTATAGGAATAAAATTTTGACAACATCTTCTTTAGAAATAAAATTTGGACTAAATCTTTTTAAAAATAAAATTCTGAAAGTTTTTGCAGAAATAAAATTTTGACAAAATTTTTGTTCACATAAAATTTTGACAAAATCTTGCTAAAAATAAGATTCTGAAAAATTTTTCTACAGAAATAAAATTTTAACAAAATTTTTACAGAAATAAAATTTTAACAAAATTTTTACAGAAATTAAATTTTAACAAAATTTTCTATAGAAATAAAATTTTGATAAAATCTTCTTTGGTAATAAAATTTTGACAAAATTTTCTATAGATATAAAATTTTGACAAAATTTTCTATAGACATAAATCTTTGATAAAGATTTATATTTCGAAATATATTTCGCCCGTACATATTATCTCCCACTACCACATGATATTAAAAAGAATACGTATTTTTCGTACCATTACTTATAATCATTTTACACCTCTTCATATACTTGCTGTGAGCCACTGTGCCTACCACTATAGCCCATTATCACTCAATGCCGATTATGTTTTCACTACCGAGTGATGCCAGTTACATTTTTTTTATTATTTTGGTCGCTATGGAGATAATTCTCATTCACTTAATTGTGACCCCCACTTATATGGGCAGCCTTTTTAGTGAGTATTCAGAATTCCAACAGACGGACAAGTCAATTGGCATAGATCCGTCTAATCAAAAGGAGTTCACCGCCTTACGCATTCGCTTGCTTCCGCACTAATTGTTTCGGCAATTAGCTTGCTTCCGCATTCGCTTGATTCCGCACTAATTGTTTCGGCTTTTAGCTTGCTTCCGCATTCGCTTGCCCCGCACTAATTGCTTAGGCTTTTAGCTTGCACTAATTGTTTCGGCAATTAGTTTGCTTCCGCATTCGCTTGCTTCCGCACTAATTGTTTCGGCAATTAGCTTGCTTCCGCATTCGCTTGCTTCGGCAAATAGCTTGCTTCCGCACTAATTGCTTCGGGTTTTAGCTTGCTTCCGCACTAATTGTTTCGGCAATTAGCTTGCTTCCGCACTAATTGCTTCGGCAATTAGCTTGCTTCCGCACTAATTGTTTCGGCAATTAGCTTGCTTCAGCATTCGCTTGCTTCCGCACTGATCGCTTCGGCCATTAGCTTGCTTCTACATTCGTGTATCTTCCCTTAGTATTAGTTTACTAACCGAACAACGAAGCTTCAAAGAATCACCGAGCAGCCAACGAGCACCGTATCGACGAACTACAATCAAAGAACAACAATCAACGAACCACCAGCATCTCATCATCGAGAAAGCAACGATCACGAAATCAACCTATCAACGACAACCCTTTCAAGACATCGTCAACAACAACCGCGAATTACCGACAACCCTGAGTTACCAAATCAACAATCAAGCACGAATCGTCAACGACAAACCTGAACTACCGAACGCTGTGTCAATGGATCGTTAACGACAGACTCGAATTAACGAATCGTCAACCACGATACCCGAACCAATGACCATCACGAACCACAAAAACCTAATCAACAATCGACTAGTCAACGACGCCGAATCATCTACCACAATCCCGACTTACCAATACCAAAGCATCGTCCACGAACGCCGATTCAGTCGATCGACAGCCGAACAGATCGTTAACAAAAAGCCCGAATCACCGAACGGTGGCCGACAACCTTTAAACGAATCGACAACAATAAAACCCAAATCAACGAACCTAGCTCGTCTTCACGGTCGTCAAATCAACAGTGAGCCTCAGCAACGAATATCTACAATATCCCTGAATTCCAAGCTTATAAAACGAATTATTATTGTACGTATATACGATAAAATAACCATCAATAAAACCTGTACTGTTCAACCTATTAAGGCATAAATCGTGTGTTTTCATTTTAAGGTTTGTGGGTCCTTAAAGGTAATCCTGGACAACTACTGGTCTATCTCAGCGTACGACAAAACCACGATATAAACTTGCTATAGAAATAAAATTTTTACAAAATGTTGCTAAAAATAAAATTCTGAAAATTTTTTCTACAGAAATAAAATTGTAACAAAATTTTTAAAGAAATAACATTTTAACAAAATTTTCTATAGAAATAAAATTTTGATACAATCTTCTGTGGTAATAAAATTTTGTCAAAATTTTCAATAGAACAAAAATTTTAACAAAATTCTTTATAGAAATGAAATTTTGACAAGATTCTCTATAGAAATAAAATTTTGACAATATTTTCTATAGAAATAAAATTTTTACATAATTTTCTATAGAAATAAAAAATTTGACAACGTCTTCTATAGAAATAAAATTTTGATAAAATATTCTATAGAAATAAAATTTTGATAACATTTTCTATAGAAATAAAATATTGATAATAAAACATTTTATTCGAAGCAAAAAATTTTTTTCTACTAAGCACAAAAGGTCAAGATCAAAAACTTCAAAATATTTTTTTTTTAGATTTGGTAGTTTTTGGTAAAACTTTCTTCAAATTTTGGTAGATTATTTGTGACACGGGTGGCAACCGGGCTTGTATATACAGACAGACAGACAGACAGACAGACATCGCTAAATCGACTGAGACTGCTCCTTCGTGGCGTTACATACAAATGCACAAACTTATTATACCCTGTGCCACAGTGGTGGTGAAGGGTATAAAAAAAGGAATTAACTATTTGGGGCCTTAAAAATATATGTTAATATGTTATGTCAGTACAAAAAAAAAAAAAAACAAGTATATACGGCCGTAAGTTCGGCCAGGCCGAATCTTATGTACCCTCCACCATGGATTGCGTAGAAACTTCTACGAATGACTGTCATCCACAATCGAAATACTTGGGTTGTGGTATCTTAAAACTTCTTAACATCGTTTTCTAAATTGTGAGTTAGTCCATACGTGGAATATATTAGACAAAAAAGTTATATATAGTTAAGTCTACAAATAATTATGAATCGATATGGACTTTTTGCACGGTACGTAGAGAGCCAGAATTGAAATATGGGGGTCGCTTATGTGGGGGCTATATACAATTATGAACTTGATATGGACCAATTTTTGTGTGATTGGAAATCGAATTATCTGAGGGATATATATAACTATAGACCGATATGGACCTAGTTAGGCATGGTTGTTAACGACCATATACTAGCACAATGTACCAAATTTCAACTCACTCGGATGAAATTTGCTCCTCCAAGAGGCTCCAAAACCAAATCTCGGGATCGGTTTATATGGGGCTATATATGAATATGGATTGATATGGACCACTTTTGGCATGGTTGTTAAATATCATATACGATCACAACGTACCAAATTTCAAGCAGATCGGATGAATTTTGCTCCTCCAAAAGGCACCGGAGGTCAAATCTGGGGATCGGTTTATATGGGAGCTATATATAATTATGGGCTGATAGGAACCAATTCCTGCATGGTTGTTGGATACCATATACTAACATCACGTACCAAATTTCAACCGAATGGTAAGAATTTTGCTCTTCCAAGGGGCTCTGGAGGTCAAATCTGGGGATCGGTTTATATGGGGCCTATATATAATTATGGGCCGATTTCGATCAATTTTTGCATGGGAGTTTGAGGCCATATATTAACACTACGTACCAAATTTCAACTGAATCAGATGAATTTTGGTCTTCCAAGAGGCTCCAGAGGTCAAATCTGGTGATCGGTTTATATGGGGGCTTTATATAATTATGGACCGATGTGGACCAATTTTTGCATGGTTGTTAGAGACCATATACCAACACCATGTACCAAATTTCAGCCGTATCGGATGAAATATGCTTCTGTTAGAAGCTCCACAAGCCAAATCTGAGGGTCCCTTTATATGGGGGCTATACGTAAAAGTGGACCGATATGGCCCATTTTCAGTACCGTCCGACATACATCGATAACAACGACCTGTGCTAAGTTTCAAGTCGATAGCTTGTTTCGTTCGGAAGTTAGCGTGATTTCAACAGACGGACGGACGGACGGACGGACGGACGGACGGACGGACGGACGGACATGCTTAGATCGACTCAGAATTTCCCCACGACCCAGAATATATATACTTTATGGGGTCTTAGAGCAATATTTCGATGTGTTACAAACGGAATGACAAAGTTAATATACCCCCATCCTATGATGGGGGGTATAAAAAGAAAAACATTAAATTTATCTTGCATTTTACCTTAGTTGTCCAAGGGTTTTTATTTTATATGACCACAGTAACTGTTTCCCAAACTTCGTCATGAATACAAAGAGGAAAAAATGAAAACACACAAAAAAAACACACACTCATAGAGGAAAACCTCTTGGGGCATTAATGTTGTAGCTGAATTAAGCGTAACTTTTCCACAACTTTTCTATATGACTGGAATAGTTTAGAATGGAAAACATTTTTTTGGAATAAATTTTCACAGTAGCTATGGTAGCAAGAGAAATTTTTTTCTCTACTTCCTAAAAACTTATGGCAATTTAAATATGAAATTATTATGGTTTACAATTTCGCATTGTTAAAGTACTTAACCGTTTGGGTACCGATGACCACTACAGGAGACATACGAAAACGACATAAAACTCTAACTCTCCACTTAGTTTCGAACTTCGATGGTATTTTAAAGTAGAGGTAGCAAACAATGCTTTGTTTAACTTTGTTTCTATACAAAGTTTTGTCATAAATTTTTTTCTGTAGACAATTTTCTCAAATTTTTTTCTATAGACAATTTTCTCAAAATCTTATTTCTATAGAAAATTTCCTCAAAATTTTATTTCTATAAGAAATTTTCTCAAACTTTTATTTCTATATAAAAATATGTCAAAATTTTAATTTTATAGAACATTTTTGGAAATTTTTATATAAAATTTTGTGGAAATTTTATTTCTGTCAAAAATGTTGTCAAAATTATATTTCTATGGATTATTTGGTGTAAATTTTGTCTCCATCAAAATTTTGTCAAAATTTTATTTCTGTATAAAATTTTTTAAAAATTTAATTTCTATAGAAAATTTTGACAAAATTCTATTTCTATAGAAAATCTTCTCAAATTTTTTCTATAAAAAATTTTTTCAAAAGGAAGGTTCAACTGTGGTTCACTTTTGGGTTTAGTGAACTGCCTGAATTTATTCTGATAATTGGTTGATAGTTTTGCTGCAAGTAGAGGATGCTGATGAGGAATGTGGTAATTCCGAAACGTGCGTCCATACAACCATCTTGCAGTCTATAGGGCTTTGCCCAAATAAATTTGACAAACATACTTTTCCTCCTGTTGGTTAAGCTACACTTGTAGTTTAGTCAATGCATGGTTTTAGGCTGAAACAAGTAAGGAAAGTCTAAAGGTGCCGACTATATTATACCCTGCACCACTTTGTAGATCTAAATTTTCGATACATCACATCCGTCAAATGTGTTGGGGGCTATATATAATGGTTTGTCCCAAATACATACATTTAAATATCACTCGATCTGGAAGAATTTGATAGACTTCTACAAAATCTTTAGACTCAAAATTTAAGTCGGCTAATGCACTAGGGTGGAACACAATGTAAGTAAAAAACAAGTAAGGAAAGTCTAAAGTCGGGCGGGACCGACTATATTATACCCTGCACCACTTTGTAGATCTAAATTTTCGATACCATATCACATCCGTCAAATGTGTTGGGGGCTATATATAAAAGTTCGCCCCAAATAAATACATTTAAATATCACTTGATTTGGACAGAAATTGATAGACTGTTACAAAATCTATAGACTCAAAATTTAAGTTGGCTAATGCACTAGGGTGGAACACAATTTTAGTAAAAAAATTTGGGAAACATTTAAATCTGAAGCAATTTTAAGGAAACTTCGCAAAAGTTTATTTATGATTTATCGCTCGATATATATGTATTACAAGTTTAGGAAAATTAGAGTGAGTTTTACAACTTTTCGACTAAGCAGTGGCGATTTTACAAGGAAAATGTTGGTATTTTGACCATTTTTGTCGAAATCAGAAAAACATATATATGGGAGCTATATCTAAATCTTAACTGATTTCAACCAAATTTGGCACGCATAGCTAGAATGCTAAATCTACTCCCTGTGCAAAATTTCAACCAAATTGGGCCAAAACTCAGGCTTCTGGGCCTTATAAGTCCATATCGGGCGAAAAATATATATGGAAGCTATATCTAAATCTGAACCGATTTCAATCAAATTTGGCACACATGACTATACTACCAATTGTGCTCCTTGTGCAAAATTTCAAGCTAATCGGGATAAAACTCTGTCTTCTGGGTCCATATAAGTGCATATCGGGCGAAAGATATATATGGGAGCTATATCTAAATCTGAACCGATTTCAACCAAATTTGGCATACATAGTTACAATGCTAAATCTACTCCTTGTGCAAAATTTCAACTAAATCGGAGCAAAAAATTGGCCTCTGTGGTCATATGAGTGTAAATCGGGCGAAATGGGAGCTATATATAAATCTGAACCGATTTCAATGAAATTTGGCAAGCATAGCTAGAATGCTAAATCTACTCCCTGTGCAAAATTTCAACCAAATTGGGTCAAAACTTTAGCTTTTAGGACCATATTACTCCATATCGGGCGAAAGATATATATGGGAGCTATATCTAAATCTGAACCGATTTCAATAAAATTTGGCACACTTGACTATAGTACTAATTGTTCTTCTTGTGCAAAATTTTAAGCAAATTAGGGTAAAACTCTGGCTTCTGGGGCCATATAAGTCCATATCGGGCGAAATATATATATGGGAGCTATATCTAAATCTGAACCGATTTCTTCCAAAATCAATAGGGATCTATTCTGAGCCAAAACACATACTTGTGCCAAATTTGAAGTCGATTGGACTAAAACTGCGACCTAGACTTTGATTACAAAAATGTGTTCACGGACAGACGGACAGACGGACAGACGGACATCGCTATATCGACTCAGGAACCCACCCTGAGTATTTTTGCCAAAGACACCATGTGTCTATCTCGTCTCCTTCTGGGTGTTGCAAACATATGCACTAACTTATAATACCCTGTTCCACAGTGTGGAGCAGGGTATAATAAAAACGCCAATTATCGATATCGCACGTAGCGAATAGAAAAGAATGGAGTTTTATTATCTAAAATAATAAAAATGATTTTATATCTTCTATATATTTAAATATTAAATATATTCAATCTATGTTTATTAGTTTGTTTAATTGTTTGTTTGTTTGTATGTTCCGAGTTGGCTCCGAAACGGCTGAACCGATTTACTTGAAACTTTCAGAGATCGTAGGGGGCGTTCATGTGGTGAAAATAGGGTACCTCATTTTTTGACACCTGGTCGCGGAGGGGGACCTCCCCTTTGTCGGACTGTTTGAAAATTGGACCAAAGTTGACCGGTTTGCTTGAAATTTTCATTGAATGCTGGGGTTGGCATCTAGACAAAAATCCGCTACATTATTCTTCGATATTTGGTCGGGGAGGGGGACCACCCCTTTGCCCGACTTTTTTTTAAAGTACAGAGAAAAAACTAAAATTTTCTAAATTATCTGAGATTTGCATAGAACATGCGGTGAGCTTATGGAATTAATATGGGGTACCTGATGATTTCATATGTGGACGGGGGGGGGGGACCACCCCTTGCCCTACTTTTGGAAACTTGGAACAAAATTATGCGATTTGCTTGAAATTTTCATTGAATGCTGGACTTTTTTTTAAGTACAGTGAAAACAAAACTAAACTCCCCCGACTGAAATTTTAAAGAAAAAATGGGTGAGGCTATGAAATTTATATCAGGTTCCTGATTTTTTAATAAAAACAAGTAAGCAAAGTCTAAAGTCGGGCGGGGCCGACTATATTATACCCTGCACCACTTTGTAGATCTAAATTTTCGATACCATATCACATCCGTCAAATGTGTTGGGGGCTATATATAAAGGTTTGTCCCAAATACATACATTTAAGTATAACACGATCTGGGCAGAATTTGATAGACTTCTACAAAATCTATAGACTCAAAATTTAAGTCGGTTAATGCACTAGGGTGGAACACAATGTTAGTAAAAACAAGTAAGTAAAGTCTAAAGTCGGGCGGGGCCGACTATATTATACCCTCCACCACTATGTAGACCAACATTTGTGTTACCATCTCAACTACTTCACATTTGCTGGGAGCTATATAAAGGAGACAATTTTTTTACTTCTACAAAATCTCTTCACCACTACTGTGGTACAGGGTATAATAAGTTTGTGCATTTGTATGTAACGCCAAGAAATAGTGGTCATAGACCCATCTTTTAGTATACCGATCGGCTTAGAATTAAATTCTGAGTCGATTTAGCGATGTCCGTCTGTCTGTCTGTCCGTCCGTCTGTCTGTATATGTAATTTTGTACACAAAGTACAGCTCGCAATTTAAGTCCGATCGTCCTCAATTTTGGCATGGGGTCTTTCATCCGGATCGGACGAATTTTGCTCCTCCAAGAGGCTCCGGAGATCAAATCTGGGGAACGGTTTATATTGGGGGCTATATATAATTATGGACCGATATGGACCAATTCTTGCGTGTGTGTTAGAGACCACATTCTAACACCATGTACCAAATTTCAGCCGGATCGGATGAAATTTGCTTCTCTTAGAGCAATCGCAAGTCAAATTTGGGGGTCCGTTTATATGGGGGCTATACGTAAAAGTGGTCCGATATGGCCCATTTGCAATAGCATCCGACCTACATCAATAACAACTACTTGTGCCAAGTTTTAAGTCAATAGCTTGTTTCGTTCGGAAGTTAGCGTGATTTCAACAGACCGACGGACGGACGGACATGCTCAGATCGACTCAGAATTTCACCACAACCCTGAATATATATACTTTATGGGGTCTTAGAGCAATATTTCGATGTGTTACAAACGGAATGACAAAGTTAATATACCCCCATCCTATGGTGGAGGGTATAAAAGCACTGTGCTCGAAGACCACTTCATTTGAACCAAACAAGAGATTTCCTAAGTTCGTCATATGAACCGAAAAGTTATAATCTAAATTAATCACCTGGTGTGGACGAACTAATTTTATATGTGACAAGCCAATTAAAAGCTTCGGTGTGACACTTATCTAATCCTCAATAAATACTTTCTCCAGCTGAGGAAACTTTTTGTTAAATTTATCGAGTTGTAAACTCTGTGGTGGCAGCTTTAAATTTGATGTTGCTCTATCGTTTCTCATTTGGAAACAATTATCTCTTTTAGATGTACCACCTATTTCCAAATTTATTGTCATTGGCGTTTCGATAGATTTTTTTATTTCTATAAAAAAATTTTATCAAAAGTTTTATTTTTACAGATATTTTTTCAAAATTGTGTTTCTGTAGAAAACATGTCAAAATTTAGTTTCTGTAGAAAATTTTATCAAAATTTTATTTCTGTAGAAAATTTTGTCAACATTTTTATACCCTTCACCACTACTGTGGTACAGGGTATAATAAGTTTGTGCATTTGTATGTAACGCCAAGAAAGAGTAATCATAGACCAACCTTTTAGTATACGGATCGGCTTAGAATTAAATTCTGAGTCGATTGAGCGATGTCCGTCTGTCTGTCTGTCCGTCTGTCTGTCTGTCTGTCTGTCTGTCTGTCTGTTGATGTATTTTTGTGTGCAAAGTACAGCTCGCAGTTTTAGCCCGATTGTCCTAAAATTTGGTATAGGGTCCTGTTTCGGCTCAAAGACGATCCCTATTGATTTTGGAAAAAATCGGTTCAGATTTAGATATAGCTGCCATATATATTTTTCACCGATCTGGTCATAATTGGCGTGTATATCAACCGATCTTCCTCACATTCCGTACATCCGAATGTTTTATGAGTCGAAAAACGAAAAACTTGCAAAATATCAGCCAAATCGGTTCAGATTTAGATATAGCTCCCATATATAGCTTTCGCCCGATTTACACTCATTTGCCCACAGAGGCCAATTTTTTGCTCCGATTTAGTTGAAATTTTGCATAGGGAGTAGAATTAGCATTGTAGCTATGCGTGCCAAATTTGTTTGAAATCGGTTCAGATTTGGATATATCTCCCATATAAAGCTTTCGCCCGATTTACACTCATATGACAACAGAGGCCAATTTTTAACTCCGATTTAGTTGAAATTTTGCATAGGGAGTAGAATTAGCATTGTAGCTATGCGTGCCAAATTTGGTTGAAATCGGTTCAGATTTAGATATAGCTCCCATATATATATGTTTTTCTGATTTCGACAAAAATGGTCAAAATACGAACATTTTCCTTGTAAATCGCCACTGCTTTGTCGAAAAGTTGTAAAAATGACTCTAATTTTCCTAAACTTCTAATACATATATATCGAGCGATAAATCATAAATAAACTTTTTCGAAGTTTCCTTAAAATTGCTTCAGATTTAAACGTTTCCCATATTTTTTTACTAACATCGTGTTGCACCCTAGTGCATTAGCCGACTTAAATTTTGAGTCTATAGATTTTGTAGAAGTCTATCAAATTCTTCCAGATCGAGTGATATTTAAATGTATGTATTTGGGACAAACCTTTATATATAGCCCCCAACACATTTGACCGATGTGATATGGTATCGAAAATTTAGATCTACAAAGTGGTGCAGGGTATAATATAGTCGGCCCCGTCCGACTTTAGTCTTTCCTTACTGGTTTTTTCTATAGGAAATTTTCTCAAAATTTTATATCTATAGAAAATTGTCTCAAAATTTTATTTCTATAGAAAATTTTGTAAAAATTTTATTTCTATCGAAAGTTTTATTTTTACAGATATTTTTTCAAAATTGTATTTCTGTAGAAAACATGTCAAAATTTAGTTTCTGTAGAAAATTTTATCAAAATTTTATTTCTTTCGATTATTTTGGGATAGTTGAACAAAATTTTATTTCTATTTTGAAAATTTTGTGAAAATTTTTGTTTTTATAGAAATTTTGTCAAAAGTTTCTTTCTATAAAAAATTTTGTTAAAATTTAATTTCTATAGAAAATTATCTGAACATTTTATTTCTATAGAAAAAATTTGTCAAAATTTTATTTCTATAGAAAATTTTGTCAAAAATTTATTTCGATAAAAAAAATGTCAAAATGTTAAAATTTTATTTCTATAGAAAATTTTGTCAAAATTTAATTTCTATCACAAATTTTGTTTTAACAGAAATTTTGTAAAAATTTTCTTTCTATAGAAAAACTTTTCAAAATTTAATTTCTGTCGAAAATTTTGTCAAAATTTTATTTCTATCGATTATTTTGTGAAAAGTTTGTTTCTATAGAAATTTTGTTAAAATTTTCTTTCTATAGAGAAACTTGTCAAAACTTAATTTCTGTAGAAAATTTTGTCAAAATTCTATCGAACATTTTGGTGGTCGGCATTTTAGATTCGTCTTAGCGGTATACATTTATTTAAGCCTATAATTTATCGGAAAATCTTTTTTTGTCTTATTTATCTTATTAAAGTCTCTAACATGTTGATCATAGCTCCCTGTGTTGGTTGAGAGCCGACATTTATGCTAATATTTTGTCCACAATTATAAGTGTCATCATAATTCATGGTTAAAATCTCGTTTAAATTCTCCATCGCAAAGCATTGTGAATATTTTGTTTAGTTTTTTTTTCACAAAACCAGACCAAAATAAAAACATTTTCAAAAGTTTTTATTTCAATGATACTTAAAGCCATCCTCTTACCCCTTGCTTTCCATCATGTAAAAGTAACACCCCCCCCCCCCCCCTACATTTGTAGGAAAAGTTTGACTGTGGTTAGTTGCCAAAGTTAAATTATGATAAATGAGCATATGGCACATGTGAATGTGTAGGGAACAAAGGGAAAACGCGTTGCATTTTACTGGAATAAGGCTTGAACGTTTTGCCTTTTGGTTCGGAAAAAAAAATAAAAATAAATACTAAACATTTTTCTTCATATACGAATGAACTCATATTCAAATGAGTCTCGGATGTTTTGTTATACAAGCCAGCGGTTTATTAATTTCACAGGCCAAAAAGCTAAACCTGTATTCTGATAAATGAAAATGCATACAAAGAAATAAGGATGTGATTTTTAGGTAAAAAAAATAAATATTAAAATTTTATTTCTGTAGAACATTTTGTTAAAATTTTATTTGTGTTGAACATTTTGCTAAAATTTTATTTCTATAGAAAATTTTGTCAAAATTTTATTTCTAAAGAAAATTTTGTCTAAATTTTATTTCTGTAGAAAATTTTGTCAAAATTTTATTTCTATAGAAAATTTTGTCAAAATTTTATTTCTATAGAAAATTCTGTCAAAATTTTAAATCTATAGAAAATTTTATCAAAATTTTATTTCAATAGAACATTAAGTCAAAATTTTATTTCTATAGAAAATTTTGTCAATTTTTTTCTATAGAAAATTTTATTTCTATAGAAAATTTTATCAAAATTTTATTTTTATAGAAAATTTTGTCAAAATTTTATTTCTATAGACAATTTTATCAAAATTTTATTCTATAGAAAATTTTGTCAACATTTTATTTCTATAGAAACATTTATCAAAATTTTATTTCTATAGAAAATTTTGTCAAAATGTTATATCTATAGAAAATTTTATCAAAATTTTATTTCTATAGAAAATTTTGTCAAAATTTTATTTCTATAGAAAATTTTATCAAAATTTTATTTCTATAGAAAATTTTGTCAAAATTTTATTTCTATAGCAAATTTTATCAAAATTTTATTTCTATAGAAAATTTAGTCAAAATTTTATTCCTATAGAAAATTTTGTCAAAATTTTATTTCTATAGAAAATTTTATCAAAATTTTATTTCTATAGAAAATTTTGTCAAAATTTTATTTCTATAGAAAATTTTGTCAAAATTTTATTTCTATAGAACATTTTGTCCAAATTTTATTTCTATAGAAAATTTTGTCAAAATTTTATTTCTATAGAAAATTTTATCAAAATTTTATATCTAAAAAAAATTTTCTCAAAATTGTGTTTCTACAGAAAATTTTGTCAAAATTTTATTTCTATAGAAAATTTTGTCACAATTTTATTTCTATAGAAAATTTTATCAAAATTTTATTTCTATATAAAATTTTGTCAAAATTTTATTTCTATAGAAAATTTTGTCAAAATTGTATTTCTATAGAAAATTTTGTCAAAATTTTTTTTCTATAGACAATTTTATCAAAATTTTATTCCATAGAAAATTTTGTCAATATTTTATTTCAATCGAAAATTTTGTCAAAATTTTATTTCTATAGAAAATTTTGTCAAAATTTTATTTCTATAGAAAATTTTGTCAAAATTTTATTTCTATGGAAAATTTTGTGAAAATTTTATTTCTCTAGAAAATTTTGTCAAAATTTTATTTCTATAGAAAATTTTGTCAAAATTTTATTTCTATGGAAAATTTTGTCAAAATTTTATTTCTATAGAAAATTTTGTCAAAATTTTATTTCTATAGAAAATTTTGTCAAAATTTTATTTCTATAGAAAATTTTATCAAAATTTTATTTCTATAGAAAATTTTTTCAAAATTTTATTTCTATAGAAAATTTTGTCAAGATTTTATTTCTATAGAAAATTTTGTCAAAATTTTATCAAAATTTTATTTCTATAGGAAATTTTGTCAAAATTTTATTTCTATAGAAAATTTTGTCAAAATTTTATTTCTATAGAACATTTTGTCCAAATTTTATTTCTATAGAAAATTTTGTCAAAATTTTATTTCTATAGAAAATTTTATCAAAATTTTATATCTAAAAAAAATTTTCTCAAAATTGTGTTTCTACAGAAAATTTTGTCAAAATTTTATTTCTATAGAAAATTTTGTCAAAATTTTATTTCTATAGAACATTTTGTCAAAATTTTATTTCTACCCGTGTAAAAATTGAGAGATCTAATCATGTCTAATAATATCAAAGTATATATAATTATATCTGCTCAGATATGGTTGTAGATATAAATAGATCTACGGAGATATGTTATGTATAGTGCTATATATGATTAGATCTGATTCAAGATCTCATTATATATGTTGATATATCTATTTATATCAGTCATATCTGGTAAGATCTAATTATATATCTTCATATATGACATCATATCTAATTATATATACTATATATAGCTCCATATCTAATTATATATATCGCATTAAATCATGAACCAGCTGTGTAACACGGATAAAAAAATATTTGTATATGTTTGTGTGTAAAAATAATGTGTTTGTTACGAGAATACTAACGTGATATACTTGGTTACAAGCACGTATGTTTGGTCGCACATCAAAACAAGTGGTGAACATAACCAAACAATCTTTATATGTTGTGACAGTTTCAAGAAACCCTTTTAAATATCATTTTGAAGTGTCTTCATAAAATGCTTAACTTTCAGACACAACTGTCGTTTTGTTTTCAAAAATGTCACCCCATAACTATCACCATTAGCAACGCCTGTTGTTATTAAATTTGAAAAAAAAATTATATCAAATATTTGATAATGCGAGTTTCATATTTTTATTTCATTTAAAATCTCATTTTTCGAGGAAGATAAAGGAGTATGAGAAGGTAAGTTTATTGTTTTGTTCCTATTTTTATATATTGAATATTTTCTCTGTTTTAGGAGGATGAATTTGTGGTAGTCCAGGAAAAGATTAAAAGATGACAGCGGAGCAACGTAAAGGTTTGTGACCAGGCCATATCCGAAGTTGCGATAGAAGGAAGTATTATCCGATTTCAAAAAGAATACAAATTTGGAGATGATTTGGATTGTGAACCGGATACATTCCCGTGCAATTTTTCATAGTATGGTATTTGGAGCTTCGCACAAACCATTCAATACAGCGCTGGTTTAAATTATTGGGTACGAGAAGCAAATTTTGGTAATTATATGTATTATTTGCAAATATATCTTTAAATATGTTAGACTGATAATTCTTCTGTATATTTTATATTTTTCAGAGTTTTCATTCCGAGTAGCCAAATAGAAGAATTACGAGACTCATTTAAAGAAATGTTTGCAGAGAGCAATGTACAAACGCCTTGGGAAATTTAAATGCCAGAACCCTTGGTGGCTATGTATATATATTTTGTTTTTGCTGTTGTTGTTTTTTTTTTTTTTTAATTCGTAGACTTTTATACCTAGACATATATATAATGTACATATGTTTGATCCAACTTATAATATTAAATACTCTTTTCATTATAAAAACATAAAATAAATCTTTTTTTATTAATTACTGTAATTTCACTAATTTTGGAAATTTGTAGATAAAATTATATATAATTAGATATATTAACATCTAATTCTATCAAATTAGATATAATTAGATGTGGGCCAAATTTGAGATCTGGTCAGATCTAATTCCTTTAGAATTAGATCTGATCAGATATTACCATTTTTCGGATCTGTCCAGATCTGCCTACATATACTATCATATCTAATCAGATATGGCAGGAGATCTAATAATATCTGGCCAGATCCACCAATTTTTACACGGGTATAGAAAATTTTGTCAAAATTTTATTTCTATCGAAAATTTTGTCGAAATTTTATTTCTATAGAAAATTTTGTCAAAATTTTATTTCTATAGAAAATTTTATCAAAATTTTATATCTAAAAAAAATTTTCTCAAAATTGTGTTTCTACAGAAAATTTTGTCAAAATTTTATTTCTATAGAAAATTTTGTCAAAATTTTATTTCTATAGAAAATTTTGTCAAGATTTTATTTCTATAGAAAATTTAGTCAAAATTTTATTTCTATAGAACATTTTGTCCAAATTTTATTTCTATAGAAAATTTTGTCAAAATTTTATTTCTATAGAAAATTATATCAAAATTTTATATCTAAAAAAAATTTTCTCAAAATTGTGTTTCTACAGAAAATTTTGTCAAAATTTTATTTCTATAGAAAATTTTGTCAAAATTTTATTTCTATAGAACATTTTGTCAAAATTTTATTTCCATAGAAAATTTTGTCAAATTTTTATTTTCATTGAAAATTTTTTCATCGAATTTTGTCTATAGAAAATTTTATGTCCATGGAAAATTTTTGTCACAATTTGATTTCTATAGAAAATTTTGTCAAAATTTTATTTCTATAGAAAATTCTGTCAAAATTTTATTTCTATAGAAAATTTTGTCAAAATTTTATTTCTATAGAAAATTCTGTCGAAATTTTATTTCTATAGAAAATTTTGTCTACGATTTTTTTCTATGGAAAACTTTCTCAAAATTCTATTTCTGTTGAAAATTTTGTCAATACTTTATTTCTATTGAAAATTTTGTCAAAATTTTATTTCTAAAGACAATTTTTGGAAAATTTTATTTCTATAGAAAATTTTGTCAACATTTTATTTCTATAGAAAATTATGTCAAAATTTTATTTCTAAATTATTTTCAAATGCAGTGGAAATATTGTTTTAGAAAATGATGAAGGAATTGATGTACTCCTCCGCTCGCCCGATTGTAAACTTCCATTGTTTGATTTCATTTTTCCATTTTTTGTTTCGATTATTTAAAGAAATTGAATGCAATAAACAACATTCAATCCAGCCTTCATCAGTTTTTCTAGATTTTATGGCCTCTTATGTATTCTATATGCACGAAGTCATCCTCAGCATAGCCTCCTCTGATGTTACATAATTTCTGTTTTTTTGTTTGTTCATCTTATTTGACTATAAAACGTACGAAACAATACAAAAGAAAAACAAAAAAATATTGGTTCTACATTCAGCTATGAATTTGAAGCGTTTTCTTTTTTATCATCGTTTCCTTGTTGTTGACATAGGTTTGGCGGTGGTACCAAACAGCAAAGAGGAAGGGCAACAAGACAACAGGGACGAGGTTAAGAGTTGTGGGCTAGAATAAAATAATATTGACAAAACCTTTCAACTTGTCAACAATAGAAGGAGATTCATCTTTTTGCATCCTGCCTTAATACACAAAACGTAAAAAACGACTCAACAATCAGAAAAGTCATTCCATCAGGCAAGCAACTCGTAAACATCATAGAAAAACGAAAAATACTGGCACAGGCATCGGCATTCTTACATTTACACTTTTGCTATTTATTGCATATTCTTAACCTTTGACCTTGTCTTTTTTTCTGTGTTGGTGTAAGTGTGTGGTTTCTTGGTTGGTAAAAAATATGTTGGATAGAGAGGCATTTACTACCTCAAAGTCCATTAATCCTGGCTCGGGTCTATGTTCTTGCCGTACAACCACAAAATATCCTTTCACAATGTACACACTTTCACTTATCCCAAGGACGCTAGTATGTCAAGGAATTACAAATTGATTTCAATATATATAGAGACCATTTTAAGACATCCTTCTTGAGAGGGATACGAACAAATATAGAAAAAAATAAAATTTAAAAAAAATTTATATAGAAATAAAATTTTAAGAAAAGTTTCTATAGAATAAAAATTTTGACAAAAATTTCAATAGAAATAAAATTTTGACAAAAATTTCAATAGAAATAAAATTTTGACAAAATTTTCTATAGAAATACAATTTTGCAAAAATTTTCTATAGAAAGAAAATTTTGACAAAATTTTCTATAAAAATAAAATTTTGACAAAATTTCTTAGAGAAATAAAATTTTGCAAAAATTTTCTATAGAAATAAAATTTTGCAAATATTTTCTATAGAAATAAAATTTTGCAAAAATTTTTTATAGAAATAAAATTTTGACAACATTTTCTATAGAAGTAAAATTTTGAGAAAATTTTCTACAAAAATGAAATTTTGATGATTTTTATACCCTAAACCACATAGAGGTCAGGGTAAAATAAGTTTGATCGGCCAAAAAATGTGCCTACCAGAAATATTGATTTTAGACCCCATAAAATATATACCGATCGACTCAGAATCACCTCCTGAGTCGATCTAGCGCTTGGTGTCCGTCCGTCCGTCTGTCCATGTATTTGTTGTTCACAGGATTCTGGTCGCAATTATTAACCGATTTTGATGAAATTTGGTACAGGGAGTTTTTTGGGCACAAGGACGAACGCTATTGAATTTGGAAGAAATCGGATCAAATTTAGATATAGTTCCCATATATATGTATCGCCCGATTTCGACAAATGCGTTGCGCGTTTTTTCAAACGGATCGTCACCAAATTTAACAAAAGGTAATCTTTTCGATCGCCCTTCAAGTCTGCAAAATTTCATCCAAATCGGTTCAGATTTAGATATAGCTCTCATATATATGTATCGCCCGATTTTCCCAAATTTGGCCACAAAACCTTTATTTATCAACCGATCTTACTTAAAGTTGGCTAAATATAATCTTCTATAGCACTAACTATATGTGCAAAAAATCATCGAAATCGGTTCAGATTTAGCTATAGCTCCCATATATATGTACCGCCCGATTTTTCTAAATTTGGCCATAAAACCCTTATTTATCAACCGATCTTACCCAAATTTGGCTAAATGTAGTCTTCTATAGCAATAACAATATGTGCAAAATTTCATCGAAATCGGTTCAGATTTAGATATAGCTCCCATATATATGTATAGCCCGATTTTCCCAAATTTGGCCATAGAACCCTTATTTATTAACCGATCTTACTAAAAGTTGGCTAGATCCGGTCCTCTATAGTACTAACTATATGTGCAAAATTTCATCATTATTCCTGTAGAGAATTTTGTCAAGATTTTATTTCTATAGAACATTTTGTCAAAATTGTATTTCTATAGAAATTTTTTTTCAAAATATTATTTCTATAAAAATTTTCTCAAAATTTTATTTCTCTGGAATTTTTTCTCAAAATTTTATTTCTATAGAATTTATTGTCAAAATTTTATTTCTATAGAAAAATTCTCACAAAACTTTGCTTATAGAAACTTTTTCCAATTTTTTTTTAGAGATTTAACAAAAAAGATTACTAATTTGGGTAGAATTCTACCAACTGTGGCAACCGTGGCGGTAATAAAAATTTATATTCTAAGTTATATACGTTGCATATTCATGTTTTAAGATAATAAAGTACTTAGAACTATTTATGTTTTGAAAATTTTTTTAAATTTAACGAAAAATATAGTAGGGAAAATTGTTTGGGAATGTATGGGAAAGTAGGGAACTTTTTCTGTCCTTGTAGGGTAAACCGAACATTTTCCCTGGCTACATTGACTATGAGCTATAGTCAGATTGACACAAAGCACCCATAGACATGTACCCCTTAATTTTCTTAAATATGCAACTGCGGTTTATCTCCCAGACCTATATGTTATATATTCTCCCAAATACATACATTTAAATATCACTCAATCTGGACAGAATTTGATAGACTTCTACAAAAACTATAGACTCAAAATTTAAGTTGGCTAATGCACTAGTGCTGAAGACAATTTTAGTAAAAAACAAGTAAGTAATGTCTAAAGTCGGGCGGGGCCGACTATATTATACCCTTCACCGCTACACTCTCATAAAAAATCGCTTCTGTAACATATACTCCCAAACATATTTTGCTTCAAGCATATACATTTTTGGGTATTGCCCAAACATTTATATGTTTGATCTCTTTCAATATATAATATGTTTGAAAGCATATTGGTCTAAACAATATATGTTTGGGTAGTCTAAGTTCCAAACATTTTGTATTTTTGCATCCAAATTCAATAATGTTGTCTTCCAAAAAACAATATGTTATTTTGTGAACATATAATATGTTTGGAAGCATTTTGCACCCAAAAATATTATATGCTTAAAAAAATTCTCCCAAACAATATTGTGCTCAAAATTTTATTTATTTATTTATATATTTACAATCATAATGAATTATGAAAATAAACAGGTAACATAGGTGCTAACAACATAGGTTTTCGACCTGAATGCTCAAAATTTTGTTTCTGCCTAATTGTATATTCCCCCATATCTTTCTCACTTCCACGAGATTTTTTAGTTCTTAGCACCTTTTTCTGTAATACAAACATTGTAGAAGAAATTATTCAATTTTTTTATTATTTTAATTTTACCTTTTGCCGGACGGGGATTCGAACAGCGGACCACACAGTTTGTAAGGATCAAAGAAGTAGCTGATCAATTGCCCAAGGAAAAATAAAATGTTAATTTTGTAATAACAAGCAACAACCACCAACTCAATTTAATATCGCTCCCTGTTAAATAGCGCTCCAAGCTACTAAACACATATATGTTTATAGGCTATTTCTAAATAAATATATGTTTGCATCCAAGCATATTATATTTACAAACATTTTATGTCCCAAACATAATATGTTCTAACATATTAACATATATGTCCCAAACATGTTATGCTAGTTTATGAACATTATATGCTTGCACTCAAAAATATTGTGTTTAAAAATTTGTGTTCCAAACATATAATGTTTATAGCCAAACATATGAAAAACAGTCTTTTTCATCCGTGTATGAACACAAACATTTGTGTTACCATCTCAACTACTTCAAATTTGCTGGGAGCTGTATAAAGGTTTGCGTTTCCAGATACAAATACTTTTAATGGAGACAATTTTTTGTATTTCTACGAAATCTCTAGAATTAAAATTTAAATCGGATAACGCCCTGGGACGAAACACAATGTTAGTAAAAAACAAGCATTGGTAGAATGCCAACTCTACTCTCTGTGCAAAATTTCACGAAAATCAGTAGTAAACTTTGGCCTCTGTTGCCATATGAGTCTAAATCGGACGAAAGATATATATGGGAGCTATATCGAAATCTGAACCGATTTGGATAATATTTTGCAAGTTTTTCGAGACTCATAAATTATTCGCATGTACGGAATTTGAAGAACATCGGTTGATAAACATGCCAATTATAACCAGATCGGGGATAAATATATATGACAGCTATATTATATTTCATGTTAGCCTGATACCGAAACAGGCAATTGACGTCCAATTGCCTGTTTCAATCTGAACCGATTTTTTTCCAAAATTAATAGCTATCGTCTTTGTTTCCCAAAACGACCCTGTGCCAAATTTGAGGACGATCGGACTTAAACTGCGACCTGTACTTTGTGCACAAAAATACATGAACAGACAGACGGACGTACAGACAGAGAGACAGACAGACAGACAGACGGACATCGCTAAATCGAGTCAGAATTTAATTCTAAGACGATCAGTATACTAAACGATGGGTCTCAGACTTTCCTTCTTGGCGTTACACACAAATGCACAAACTTATTATACCCTGTACCACAGTAGTGGTGAAGGGTATAAAAATATGGGAAACATTTAAATCTGAAGCAATTTTAAGGAAACTTTCCAAAAGTTTATTTATGATTTATCGCTCGATATATATGTATTAGAAGTTTAGGAAAATTAGAGTCATTTTTACAACTTTTTGACTAAGTGGCGATTTTACAAGGAAAATGTTGGTATTTTGACCATTTTTGTCGAAATCAGAAAAACAGATCGAAGTTCTAGATCTTTAGAGTATACACTTGTCCATCCAATTTGGAGCCATCAGTGTAGAAATCTACATAATCTTTTATTTCCCGGGGTCCGTGTACACCATGCCTCACTGGTGGGAATTAGAGCCTCAAACTTTTTGTCGAAAAGTGGTCTCGCCAAAGTGTAATCCACTACGTTAGGCACATCTGGCATTATTTTGAGGACCGAACTGTGACCGTACATTTTATCTGACCACAGCGATAGCTCGCGCAACCGCAAAGCCGTTCTTGCAGCTGACTGTTTGGCCAAAATGTCTAAAGGCAATATATACAGCATGACATTAAGGGAATCTGCTCCTGGCTTACTGAATGCGCCTGAGATACACAAACATGCCATACGCTGAACTTTATTTAAACCTGTCGGTTGCTGAAGTACCGGCCACCAGACTACAACACCATATAGCATTATAGGTCTAACCACTGCCATGTATAGCCAATACACAATTTTCGGTTTTAGTCCCCACGTTTTTCCTATTGCCTTTTTGCACGAGTACAAAGCTATCGTGGCTTTTCTCGCTGTTTCTTCAATATTAAGCCTAAAGTTCAGCTTCCTGTCCAGAATAACGCCAAGGTATTTTGCACACTCACCAAAGGGAATTTCAATACCCCCTAAGGATATGGGCTTAACCGTGGGAGTTTTGCGATCTTTGCAGTACATGACTAATTCTGTCTTGGCAAGATTTACTCCAAGACCATTCTTTTTCGCCCATTTCTTAGTCATTAGGAGGGCTCTCTGTATAACATCTCTGATTGTGGATGGGAATTTTCCCCTGACTGCTAGAGCCACATGGTCAGCGTATGCCACCACTTTTATCCTTTCTTTTTCTAGGGAAGCCAGAAGGTTATTTATGGCAACCTTCCAAAGAAGAGGTGATAGAATTCCTCCGTGGGGAGTGCCTCTGTTCACATACCTTTGAATGTTAGCTTGTCCTAGTGTGACCGAAATACGTCTCCTCATTTGCAGTTCGTCTAGCAGCCTAAGTATACCTGGATCAACATTCAGAGTTGCCAGTTCATTTAATATCTAGCTCGGATGGAAGTTATTGAATGCCCGTCGATGTCTAGAAACGCCACGATTGTGTATTCATTGACAGATAGTGAGCTTTCAATAAAGCTGACTAGTTCATGTAATGCGGTCTCAGTAGACCTGCCCTTCGAGTATGCATGCTGTCGTTTCGAGAGCAAACTTGAATCCACGCTAGTTCTAATATACATGGCTATCATCCTCTCCAGGGTCTTAAGTAGGAATGAGGATAAGCTGATTGGTCGGAAATCCTTCGCACTCGAGTGAGAGGCTTTTCCTGCTTTAGGTATGAAGAGGACTTTTGTTTCCCTCCACTTTTCTGGAATATATGCTAAGTTTACACATTGTTTATATATCACCGTCAACCAGGGGATAATTCTTTCAGCCACTGCCTGTAACTCCGCCGGAGTAATTCCATCAGGTCCGGGGGATTTGAATGGTCCAAAGCTATTTAAAGCCCATCTTATTCTAGATTCCGACACAATTTTCTCGATAGGAAACGATCGCTGAGCCTCTGTTACACCGCCGGAACATGGTTCAACCGTCTGATTTCCAGGGAAGTGTGTGTTCAAAAGTACCTCCAACGTCTCCTCACTGGACGTTGTCCAATTTTCCTCCGATGTTTTAATGAAACCTGGAGCGGAGTTAGTGGATGCTAGTACCTTCCGCAGTCTGGAAGCCACGGACGTATTCTGAATACTGCTGCAGTAAACATTCCAAGAGTTATGCTGAGCCTTTCTCAGTTCTCGCGTGTATCCTTTCAGATTCTTCTTGTAAGCGTCCCATTCCTCAGGAGCTCTGGTGGACTTTGCTTTGTTAAAGAGCTTCCTGCAGGATTTCCTCATATGGTGGTCGATTTTTCCCCCTTGGCTTCCCTCTAGTGCATACAGCTTTCAGTGAAATGTTGAAGGCCATAGGAATCCGCTCCACTGCGCGTTCGATACCTTGCACAGTGCTCGTATTCGTCTCTGGTATTTTCGGTATCATCATGTTGAACGACTCCCTATACCTATTCCATTCAGCTTTCATAACATTTGGCGGAAATATGGTCTTTGAAGTACGAACAGCCAATCTGAAACTGATGTAGCGATGATCTGAGAAGCTATGTTCCCTCAAAACTTGCCACTCAGATATCTTATCATTCAGTTCCGGAGAGGCCAAGGTGATGTCCAAAACCTCTTGCCTGTTTTTGGTGACGAAGGTTGGTGCATCGGCCTTATTGCAAACTATCAAATTAGTACGCAAAATAAACTCTAGGAGTGACTCTCCTCTTGTATTAATGTCACCACTTCCCCATGTACTATGATGTGCATTTGCATCGCATCCCATAATGAGTTTTGTCTTTGTTTTCAATGACTCCTCAACTAAGGTCTTAACGGCACACGGAGGCATCTCCCTATCATGTCCCATGTAGACCGAAGATACCCAGTATTTGCATTTGGATATCTCTAGACTGGCTACGACAGTGTCTGCATTGCTCGATGAAGGAAGCAGAAACAAGTTTAGTTCGTTTTTAGCAATTATAGATGCTCGATTTATGTCTTTACCGGTATTATGCAAAAGTTTGAAACCCGGAGTGCTTAATTCACAGATCTTGTTCTTACATATGTATGGTTCTTGAATAAGAACAATATCTATGTCTCCTTTCATCAGCAGGACTTTTAAGGCAGCACAAGCGGCCTTATAATGGTGAAGATTAATCTGGAGGAACCGTAGAACCATCCAAATTTTCAACCACCGTCACATCAGCCGCTTCAATTGAGTCATCAAGGGCTTCCTCTTCACAGATCTCATTGACTCTCGCAACAATCCGCGGTTCAGCTTTGGTGATGTTTGAGCCTGTAGGAACTTCCCGCATACGATGTTCGTCAATGTCTGCAGTTTTTATGTCTCCTTCGGCTTCGCAAGATTTTTCACTTCTGACTCTACCGGAGCCAAAGCCGTTTCGGAATCCTTTGGCTGATCGCTTTTGTATACCTTCATATGGATATCATGAAAGCCATAACTTACACGTCCTTGGTTCTGGGCTAGATGTGGCAACGACTCAATGTTCAATACAAACACCGCATGTCATCTTGGTCCATCCACCTCATCCAAACCACCAACCTTCCAATCGGCGGTTGGAATTTCTGGGTTACATTTCTTTAGTCTGTTTAGTATTGACTCAGGATCAGGATGATTTGCAGGTATCCATGCATGTGCTCTAGGTTTAGCCGGTATGTCTTTTCTATCGACTAACTCCAAAGCGGCTCCTTCCCAACTTCACCAATTATCATCAAAGTAGCTTT
Organism: Haematobia irritans; assembly: GCF_050003625.1. Classification (NCBI taxonomy): domain Eukaryota; kingdom Metazoa; phylum Arthropoda; class Insecta; order Diptera; family Muscidae; genus Haematobia; species Haematobia irritans. The sequence goes on along the minus strand of NC_134400.1, from coordinate 41,525,460 downwards.
AAAGCAATCCATAGACCTCTGGTCCTCAAATGCTATTAACTTATATCGTCCTTGATACCCTCCAGCATCTTGCCGTCGAGAACTTGGTCCGGGAAACTTTTTGTCGCACCTCTGAATAGACACCAGACATCGCGTTCTCAATTTCCCCCAATTTTTGCTTTGGAACTATACCGTTCAATGCTCCTTTATTAATGATAGCCATCACAAGGCAACTGAAGCAAACGATCTTTGATCCCGTTTAGACAGTTCATCCGGTGATCGTTCCCTTTTTGCCAGTTTCAAGAATTCCTTGAGCCCATTTTAAGGAATCGCTTTGCTTAGCCGACAACGTGCTTGGGCCGACAATTTCTAATTTCTTGAGGATAAACAAAGCATTTTTGCGTTCTTTGAATCTCTTTCGTGAGGGATTACCTCCTTTTGATGTCGTTACCTTAGAAAAGCTTCCACTTTCCAAAGTGTAGCCACCTGTCGACCCGTCTACAGGTCGACTAATTGGACCTGACTCTTGGTCACTGCCCAAATTGAGAACTTCAGTCGATACCCGGTTAATGCCTCTTTCGGTATAGTTTTCGGAAGAACACTATTAATATAGTGGGATTTTTTGTAACACCAAAAAAATTGTTTGGAAATGAAAGAAACTTATTTCGATTTCATCATCGTTAAACGGGGTCAATAAATGCACATGTTCAGTCAATATTCCCAAAAGGGAAACACTGCCATGTAACACGACATTCACATTACACTTCCAAAATCCACTTTAACTAGATTTCAGTTGTGGTATGCCCTATAAATAAGGGCTTTAAACACCAATTTTAATAGATTTCAAGCCTAATTTGTATAACGTATAAATTTGAAATTAAAGTAACTATCTTAACAAGTATATATGGCCGTAAGTTCGGCCAGGCCTAATCTTATGTACCCTCCACCATGGATTGCGTAGAAACTTCTACGAAACACTGTCATCCACAATCGAATTACTTGGGTTGTGGTATCTTAAAACTTCTTAACATCGTTTTCTAAATTGTGTATTAGTCCATACGTGGTATAATAGACAAAAAAGGTATGTGTAGGTAAGTCTACAAATAATTACGAATCGATATGGACTTTTGCACGGTACGTAGAGATCCAGAATTGAAATATGGGGGCTATATACAATTATGAACCAATTTTTGTGTGATTGGGGATCGATTTATCTGAGGGCTATATATAACTATAGACCGATATGGACCTAGTTAGGCATGATTGTTAACTGACTCGGATGAAATTTGCTCCTCCAAGTCGCCAAAACAAAATCTCGGGATCGGTTTATATGGGGGCTATATATGATTATGGACTGATATGGACCACTTTTGGCATGGTTGTTAAATATCATATACTACCACCACGTACCAAATTTCAACCAGATCGGATGAATTTTGCTTCTCCAAAAGGCACAGGAGATCAAATCTGGAGATCGGTTTATATGGGAGCTATATATAATTATGGACTGATATGAACCAATTCCTGCATGGTTGGTGGATACCATATACTAACATCACATACCAAATTTCAACCGTATCGGATGAATTTTGCTTTTCCAAGGGGCTCCGGAGTTCAAATCTTAGGATCGGTTTATATGGGGCCTATATATAATTATGAACCGATGTGGACTAATTTTTGCATGGTCATTAGAGAACATATACTAACACCATATACCAAATTTCAGCCGGATCGGATGAAATTTGCTTCTCTTAGAAGCATAGTTGTTAGAGACCATATACTAACACCATGTACCAAATTTCAGCCGGATCGTAGGAAATTTGTTTCTCTTAGAGGCTGCGCAAGCCAAATCGGGGGATCGGTTTATATGGGGGCTATATGTAATTATGGACCGATGTGGACCAATTTTTTGCATAGTTGTTAGAGACCATATACTAACACTATATACCAAATTTCAGCCGGGGTCCGTTTATATTGGGGCTATACTTAAAAAGTGGACCGATATGGCCCATTTGCAATACTATCCGACCTACATCAATAACAACTACTTGTGCCAAGTTTCAAGTCGATAGCTTGTTTCGTTCGGAAGTTAGCGTTATTTCAACAGACGGACGAACGGACGGACATGCTCAGATCGATTCAGAATTTCACCACGACCCAGAATATATACACTTTATGGGGTCTTAGAGCAATATTTCGATGTGTTACAAACGGAATGACAAAGTTAATATACCCCCATCCTGCGGTGGAGAGTATAAAAATGGTTGGAATTTTCTTATTTCATCCTTGCAATAATTATGAAATTTTGAAATTATGCAATTGCCAACGTGGGTTACATAAGGTAAAATGTCCCGTTGTTTTTAAAGGTTTACTCAGTCTACCAGTCTATCGGAATATCGGTTTACAGAAATATGACCATCATAAATTAGGAAGTGCAAACTTCTTTTTAACAAATGGGAGCCCGTTGGATTCTCGATTAGAACCCACGACTATGTATATTCCACAAGGGAACTCCTATGACTTGGTACAATAGTTATTCACATTACACTTCCAAATTCCACTTTAACTAGATTTAAACTGTCATATGCCATGTAAAACCCTCTATTATACATAGAATATTGTAAAGAAAATTTCCCGGGAGTTCCCGCACTTCATTCCCGGGAAAGCGGGAGCGAAAAATATCAATTTCCCGGGAATCACCGGGATCCCGTTCCCGGAAAAAACCCTAGCCCCCATATAAACCGTATAATAAACCCTAATTTGATTTTTGGAGCCCCTAGGAGCGGCAAATTTCATCTGATATATGCCTTTATCGTTGGTGGTTATAAAAAAAAAACACAAAATTCTATAGAAATCCCCGCAATGGCTAAAGATTTCAATTTAAAATCATCAAAGGGTCAGACTCGTCCACTTCGCTTTTCCATTTGGCACTTCAATGATGGTCTAAAGCCAAAGCGGCAGTAAAAATGATAAATGATATTTGATAAACGAGTTCGTAAATTCAATACTCGCGTAGCTAACCAGTCCATATAGGCAGGCAACATTTACTATCCAAATAAATTCTAGGATGGAGACTGAAAATAGAAAAAATCTTCTTATTTGAATATATAGGGTTTTAGTTGAGGAAGGGTTGGTTTAAAAGACGTACCTAATTCCCACATAAAGGCGCAGGAGTTAGCCAGTCGTTTTTTTCATTGACTGTTCCCGAATTGCCAATGGAAGAAAATATGGATCGATAGTTTTATGATCCATCCATCTTTGATAAATGAAACGTCCACTGTGTGCTGGGTAGAACTATCGGATTTTCAAGATCATAGGAGCTTTTCGTGAATAAAATTTAAGCCTTAATATGAATATGGAACAAGTATATACGGCCGTAAGTTCGGCCAGGCCGAAGCTTATGTACCCTCCATCATGGATTGCGTAGAAACTTCTTCTAAACACTGTCATCCACAATCGAATTACTTAAGTTGCGGTAACGCTTGCCGATGCCAAGGTATCTTAAAACCTCCTAACACCACCTTCTAAATTGTATGTAAGTCCATACGTGGTATATATTAAATCAAAAAAGATCGATCCAATACGTATAAAATTCAGTTTGACAAAGTAGACATAACATTTTGACAAAATTTTCTACAGAAATAAAATTTTAACAAAATTTTCTATAGAAATAAAATTTTCACAAAATTTTCTACAGAAATAAAAATTTTGACACAATTTTCTATAAAAATGAACTTTTGAAAAAAAATATTGTACAGAAATAAAATCTTGGTAGATTATTTTTGGCTCGAGTGGCAACCATGATTATGAACCGAATAAAATTTGAACAAAATTTTCTATAGAAATAAAAATTTGGTTGATTATTTTTGGCTCTAGTGGCAACCATGATTATGAACCGATATGGACCAATTTTTGTGTGGACCAATTTTGGTATGGTTATTAGCGACCATATACTAACACCACGTTCCTAATTTGAACCGGATCGGATGAATTTTGCTCCTCCAAGAGGCTCCGGAGGTCAAATCTGGAGAACGTTTTATATGGGGGCTATATATAATTATGGACCGATATGAACCAATTCTGGCACGGTTGTTAAAGATCATATACTAACACCATGTTCAAAATTACAACCGGATTGGATGAAATTTGCTTCTCTTGGAGACTTCGCAAGCCACATCTGGAGATCGGCTTATATGGGGGCTATATATAATTATGAACCGATGTGGACCAATTTTTGCATGGTTGTTAGAGACCATATAACAATATCATGTACCAAATTTCAGGCGGATCGGATGCAATTTGCTTCTCTTTGAAGCTCCGCAACCCAAATCTGGGGATCGGTTTATATGGGCGCTATATATAATTATGGACCGATGTGGACCAATTTTTGCACGGTTGTTAGAGACCATATACCAATACCATGTACCAAATTTCAGCCGGATCGGATGCAATTTGCTTCTCTTTGAGGCTCCGCAAGCCAAATCTGGGGATCGGTTTATATGGGGGCTATATATAATTTAGGACCGATGTGGACCAATTTTTGAATGATTGTTAGAGACCATATACCAACACCATGTACCAAATTTCAGCCGGATCGGATGAAATATGCTTCTCTTAGAGGCTCCACAAGCCAAATCTGGGGATCGGTTTATATGGGGGCTATATATAAATAAGGACCGATATCGACCAATTTTTGCATGGTTGTTAGAGACCATATACCAACATCATGTACCAAATTTCAGCCGGATCGGATGAAATTTGCTTCTCTTTGAGGCTCCGCAAGCCAAATCTGGGGATCGGTTTATATGGGGGCTATATATAATTATGGACCGATGTGGACCAATTTTTGCATGATTGTTAGAGACCACATACCAACACCATGTACCAAATTTCAGCCGGATCGGATGAAATATGCTTCTCTTAGAGGCTCCACAAGCCAAATCTGGGGATCGGTTTATATGGGGGCTATATATAATTATGGACCGATGTGGACCAATTTTTGCATGATTGTTAGAGACCGTATACCAACACCATATACCAAATTTCAGCCGGATCGGATGAAATATGGTTCTGTAAGAGGCTCCACAAGCAAAATCTGAGGGTCCCTTTATATGGGGCTATACGTAAAAGTGGACCGATATGGCCCATTTTCAATACCATCCGACCTACATCGATAACAACTACTTGTGCCAAGTTTCAAGTCGATAGCTTGTTTCGTTCGGAAGTTAGCGTGATTTCAACAGACGGACGGACGGACGGACGGACGGACGGACATGCTTAGATCGACTCAGAATTTCACCACGACCCAGAATATATATACTTTATGGGGTCTTAGAGCAATATTTCGATGTGTTACAAACGGAATGACAAAGTTAATATACCCCCATCCTATGATGGAGGGTATAAAAATAGTGATTTTCTTCTTACCGCACAGAGGAGACATGAATAAATACCGTGCGGCGAGTGTTCATGCCGATGCGGTCTGATGACAAACTCCGGACAAAAGGCTTAATTAGGCATATATGTCGATAGGAGGAAAGTACTTGGATGGGCCCTCCTACTTACTTTGTAATGTGGGAGCATACGCAAGGGACCGTGAAGTTCCCTCCATTATTCCGTACAAATGGACCAATTAAGCACTAGTGTCGATAGCATCACTAGTGTCCCACGTCAAGAGGAATGAGGTCCCCAGTAGAGCAGAACATTGGAATGCCAATGCCGATTCGTTTGTCAGCGCACAGTCTACCTACAATTCCACGAAGAGAGAAAAGGGGATCTGATCACCGGAAGGACAGAACTTTGCAAAGCCGAGGAACGTCTCGTTATTGGCCCTGATGACATACTCCGCACAAAAGCCCAACGATTCCCTCAAATCACACGAGAAGATGAATGAGGTCTCCGGAAGGCAAGAACTTTTGCAATGCCGGTGCCGGATCGCTTGCCTGCGCGAAAGGCTCCCTCCAAATCGACGAGAAGATAAATGATAATCTGCCCTTCCTATGGGAGCATACGAGTGTGGCCCGCGTGCCTGAGTGCGGACCTTCTATTTCCACAAGAAGGGCCTCTGATATTCGTGTCGAAAACAGTGAAGTACCCTCCAATCCCACGATAAGGTCTCCATAAAAGCAGAATATTACAGTTCTGGTGCCTGTCCGTTAACTTCCGCGCAAACTCAAATTCGACGAGAAGAGAAACAAGAATTGGTTGTAGAGGATCTGATATGCGGAAGGACATAACTGTGCAAAGCCGAGAAATTTCTCCATGATGATATACTCCGTTCAAAATGCCTAATTGAGTATTAGTGTCGATAGCAGTGAAGTATGCGCAAACTCCTTCCAACTGAACGAGAAGAGAAAAGAGAATCTAATCTTCAGAAGGGCAGAACTTTACTATGTCGGGGATTGCCTCAAATTGGGACCAGATGACATATTCCTTACGGAAGTATTTAAACATGCGGCATTAAACGCGAAGGGCGCGCGTGCTTGAGCGCAGTCACTCTCTCCATTTCCATAAAAATAGGATCTGATCTCCGGAAGGGTAGAACTTTGCAAAGCCAGGAAATGTCTCGATATGGCATAATCCGTACAAAGGGTCCAATTAAGCAGTAGTGTCAATAATAGTGAAGTGAGCTTAAGGTGCCTGCACGCAGATTCCCCCCAATCACACGAGGAGAGGATTGAGGTCTCGGAAGAGCAGAACGTTGAAAGTTTGCCTCCGCACAGACTCCCTTTGCAAAGCCAGGCAATGTCTCGATATGGCATAATCCGTACAAAGGGTCCAATTAAGAAGTAGTGTCAATAATAGTGAAGTGAGCTTAAGGTGCCTGCACGCAGATTCCCTCCAATCACACGAGGAGAGGAATGAGGTCTCGGAAGAGCAGAACGTTGCAATGCCTGTAAGTTTGCTTCCGCACAGACTCCCTCCAATTCGACGAAAAAAGAAAAGATAATCTGTTCTCCGGTAGGTCAGATCTTGGCAATTCCAAGGAATCAAAATGGGACCTGATGACATACTCCGTCCAAAAGGCCTAATTAAGCATTAAAGTCGGTAGCAGTGAAGTGCGTGTCTGTACGAAGATTCCCTCTAATCATTTAATAAGAGGAATGAGGTCTCAGGAAGAGGAGCACATTGCAATGTCGGGGCCGACCCGCTTGCCTGCGCGCAGACTCCCTCCAATTCTACGAGAAGATAAGAGAGAATCTAATCTTCGGAAGGGAAATTAAGCATTAGTGTCGATAGCAGCGAAGTACGCTTAAGGTGGCTGCATGCAGATTTCCTCCAATCCCATAATAAGAGGGAAGGGACTCCAGAAGAGCAGAACATTGTAATGCCAGTGCCGGTCGGCTTGCCTTCGCACGGACTTCCTCCAGTCACACGAGAAGATCAATGAGGTCTCCGAAAAAGCAGAACAATGCAATGTTGGAGCCGTTCCGTATGTCTCGTCGCAGACCCCCTCTAATTTGACGAGAAGAGAAAAGAGAAACTGCTCTCCGCGAATTTCCCACCACTTACACAAAAAGAGCATCTGATCTCCGGAAGGACAAACCTTTGCAAAGCCGAGGAATGACTCGATATGGGACCGGATCACATATTCCGCACAAAAGGTCCAATGGGGCATTAGTGTCGAAAGTAGTGAAGTAAGCTTAAGGAACCTGCACGCATATTCCCACCAATCTCACGGTAAGAGAAATGAGGTATCCGCAAAAGCAGAATATTGCAATACCGGCGCGAGTTCGTGTGCCTGCACACAGACTCCTTCCAATTCGACAAGAATAGAAAAAATACTCTGATCTCCGGAATGTCCAAACATTGCAATGCAGGAGAATACCTCAAACTAGGACCTAAAGACATACTTGGTACAAAAGAAGAGCATATGATCTCCAGAAGGATAGACCTTTGCAAAGCCGAGTAATGTCTCGATATGGGGCCTGATGCCATACTCCGTACAAAAAGTCCAATTAAGCATTAGTTTCGATGGCAGTGAAGTACGCGGAAGGTGGAAGAAACGGAATGAGGTCTCCAAAAGAGTAGAACATTGCTATGTCTGCGCCGGTCCGCTTGTCTGCGCGAAGACTTCCTCAAATTCCATGATAAGAGAAAACGGAATCTGATCACCGCGAGAGCAAATCTTTATGTTGGACCATAGGTGGAGGGCTCACGTGCCTGAGCGCAAACTCCCTCTATAAGTAGAGGATCTGATCTCCAGAAGGACAGAACCTTGCAAAGCCGGGGAATGTGTCGATACGGGACCTGATGGCGAACTCCGTACAAAACGCCCAACTAAGCATTAGTATCGATAACAGTGAAGTACGCTTAAGATGCCTGAACGCAGATTTCCTCCAAACACACGAGAAGAGGAATGAAGTATCCAAGACGAAAACATTGAAATGCCGGTGCGAATTCACTTGCCCGCGTGAAAGGCTCCCTCTAATGCTACGAGAAGAGAAAAGAGAATCTAATCTCCGGAAGGGCAGATCGTTACAATGCGAGGGAAAAGGTATTTCAAATATAGGGAGCAAACTCCCTATATTTCCAAAAGAAGCGGATCTGATCTCCAGAAGGGCAGAACTTTGCATAGTCGAGGAATGTCTCGATAAGGGGCCTGATGGCATACTACATACAAAAGGAAATTAGACCCGCGTGCCTGCATACAGACTGCCTGTAATCCCACGAGAAGAGCAATGTGGTCATTAGAATCAGGGAAGGACAGATATTGCAATGGAAGGACAGAAATTGCAAATGAAATAGCGGAGGCAACACGTGTGTCTGGACGCAGACTCTCCACAATTTCACGCGAAGAGGAATGTGATATCGGATCATTGGAAGGCAAAACTTTCTAATGTCGGGAAATGTCTCAAAATGGGCTACGATGTCAAATGTGTCGATAGCGGGGAAGTATGTGGAGTGTGCCCGCATGGCTGTCCGCAGACGCCGTGGCATGTCATGAAAAGAGGATCTGATCTCCGGAAGGGCAAAACATTGCAATGCCAGGGATTGTCTTGATATGGAGCCTGAAAACACCTATAGAAAAATGTGCCTGCCAACCAGATTCAAGAGTGAATTTTCACTCGAGTTTGGTTGTTTTTATGGCGATAAGATCTAAGAGGATGGATGGCCGAATGGAAACACGAAATATGATCAATGATTGTGACTACATGACACCAGAGTCGGTACCCGATGCTAACAATAGGTAGACTGATAAATCGAAGATGGAATAAATGAGGGGTATGGATGGAAATTGCAGGTCATACATATAGAATTTCGGTGTGTGGGTCTTCCGATTGCGGCGACAAACCCCAAACCATGATTGTGGGGACGTTACACCAGAACCGGTATCCGAAGATAGACCTATTGTAGAAGATGGAGGAAATTGCGGGTATCGGCGCATATTGGAGGTCATATATCTAGGATCTCGGTGTGTGGGTCTTCCAATTGCGACGGCACATTTACAGAAAAAAATTCGTCAGAGTCTAGAGAGAATAATCCCGGCCCCTATCTTGCAAGAAGTTCGTGGATCCGCAAGAGAGGGCTTGGCCATACAGAAAAATCCCTTGATTAGTCCAAAGAGAATAATCCGGGATCCAATCTTGCAGAAAGGAAGGGTCATTGATCCACAAGAGGGGCCTGGCTTACAGAAAAATGCCTTAGTGAGCCAGAGTCCAAAGTGGATAATCCGGGATCCAATCTTGCAGGAAGGTCGTGGACCCGCAAGAGGGGACCTGACCCTCGAGAAAAATGCCTTAGTGGGTCAGAGTCCAGAGTGAATAATCCGGGCCCCAATCTTGCAGGAAGATCGCGGACCCTCATGACGGGGCCTAACCTTACAGAAGTATGCCTTGGTTAGTCAGAGTCCAGAGTGTATAATCCGCTCGGACCCCCTCGAAACAGAATTCCATATACGATCCATAAGAAAACCTTGACAAACAATGAAAAGGACAACCGGTAGCTCACAAACAGAACTAATATTGGCTTACGAGTCTCTCGGAATACATGAGTATAGGAAACCTGTATCCTCCCTTTCACGCTAATAGCTACCACGCCATGATATTTAAAGCCTATCCTATGAGTATCAATATCCTGGATCCCATTTTCATCCTAGATGAAAATTTCCTTAACATCTCCCATCCGAAGTGTTTTACTATCTCTCCCATAAAGGACATCCCTAAGTGTATAGCTCACATATGATATTAACTGGCGAAGCAAACATCCATTCAACAATCCAACCGGCACAGCAACAGGATGAACACTTTTCACAAACACAGCGTTGGCCATAAAATCTGCAGTGGAAATTCGTCTAGATTTACGTTGTTGTTTTTATTGCCTCCCCACTCCTCACTCTTGGGGTATCTATGGCCATTATACCACTCGTCTGTGTTTTTGTTCCATGGTGTTCCATCAGGGCTTTTCAACAAACATATCAAATGTTATGATTGGAATGTAAAAAACCAAAAAAAAGTCTATTCCATTTATGGGTGCCAAGTGGAGTGTACAAAATGAAAATGCAAAATAAAAACTGAAATGAAAGCGAATGCGAGAAGGACGGAATATAAAAAACACACAAAATACTTAAGGGCAGACATGCGTTTGGAAACACCATTGGAGTTTTTTATACCTACCAAGAGGGGAGGTGTAATAAGCTCACCATTCCATTTGCAAAACAACGAAATATCGATTTTCAATTATATCAAATATGTTTTGGATTTTTAATCAGGACGAAATACGGAAAATAACATTTCGACAAAATTTTTTGTAGAAATAAAATTTTGACAAAATTGTTTATAGAAATAAAATTGTGACAAAATTTTCTATAGAAATAAAATTTTAACAAAATTTTCTATGGAAATACATTTTTGGCAAAATTTTCTATTGAAAATTTGCAAAAATTTTCTATAGCAATAAAATTTTGACAAAATTTTCTATAAAAATTAAATTTTGACAAAATTTTCTGAAAAAAACAAGTAAGGAAAGTCTAAAGTCGGGCGGGGTCGACTATATTATACCCTGCACCACTTTGTAGATCTAAATTTTCGATACCATATCACATCCGTCAAATGTGTTGGGTGCTATATATAAAGGTTTGTCCCAAATACATACATTTAAATATCACTCGATCTGGACAGAATTTGATAGACTTCTACAAATCTATAGACTCAAAATTTAAGTTGGCTAATGCACTAGGGTGGAACACAATGTTAGTAAAAAATATGGGAAACATTTAAATCTGAAGCAATTTTAAGGAAACTTCGCAAAAGTTTATTTATGATTTATCGCTCGATATATATTTACTAGAAGTTTAGGAAAATTAGAGTCATTTTTACAAATTTTCGACTAAGCAGTGGCGATTTAACAAGGAAAATGTTGGTATTTGACCATTTTTGTCGAAATCAGAAAAACATATATATGGGAGCTATATCCAAATCTGAACCGATTTCAATCAAATTTGGCACACATGACTATATTACTAATTGTACTCCTAGTGCAAAATGTCAAACAAATTGGGCCAAAACTCTGGTTTCTGGGGCCATATAAGTCCATATCGGGTGAAAAATATATATGGAAGCTATATCTTAATCTGAACCGATTTCAATCAAATTGTGCACACTTGACAATACTACTAATTGCACTCCTAGTGCAAAATTTCAACCAAATTCGGCCAAAAATCTGGCTTCTGGGCTCATATAAGTCCATATCGGGCGAAAGATATATATGGGAGCTATATCTAAATCTGAACCGATTTCAATCAAATTCTGCACACTTGACTATACGACTAAGTGTTATGTTTGTACAACATTTCAAGCAAATCGGTATAAAACTCTGGCTGCTGGGTCCATTTTAGTGCATATCGGGCGAAAGATATATATGGGTTCTATTCTGACCCAAATTAGAAACATGTGCCAATTTTAAAAGCGATTGGACTTAAATTGCGACCTAGACTTTGATCACAAAAATGTGTTCACAGACAGACGGACGGACGGACAGACGGACATGGTTATATCGACTCAGGGACCCACCCTGAGCATTATTTCCAAAGACACCATGTGTCTATCTCGTCTCCTTCTGGGTGTTACAAACATATGCACTAACTTATAATACCCTGTTCCACAGTGTGGCGCAGGGTATAAATATCACTCGATCTGGAAGAATTTGATAGACTTCTACAAAATCTATCAGATCAGATCGGTTATAAACATATATGACAGCTATATCTTATCTGAGCCGATATATATGGGAGCTATATCTAAATCTGAACCGATTTCAACCAAATTGCACACATACCGATACTATTAAACGTACTCCATGTGCAAAATTTGAAGCAAGTCAGGGCAAAACTCTGGCTTTTGAGGCCATATAAGCCCAATTCGGACAAAAGATATATATGGGAGCTATATCTAAATCTGAATCGATTTCAATAAAATTTACCAAGCATTGGTAGATTGTCAATTCTACTCTCTGTGCAAAATTTCACGAAAATCGGCAGTAAACTTTGGCCTCTGTTGCCATATGAGTCTAAATCGGACGAAAGATATATATGGGAGCTATATCTAAATCTGAACCGATTTGGCTGATATTTTGAAAATTTTTCGAGACTCATAAAATATTCGGATGTACTGAAGTTGAAGAACGTTGGATGATAAACACGCCAATTATGACTTGATTGGGGATAAATATATATATGAAAGCTATATCTAAATCTGAACCGAGTTTTTCCAAAATCAATAGCGATTGTCTTTGTTCCAAAAAACGACCCTATGCAAAATTTGAAGACGATCGGACATAAACTGCGACCTGTACTTTGCGCACAAAAATACATGAACAGACAGACAGACGGACAGACAGACAGACAGACGGACATCGCTATATCGACTCAGAATTTAAATCTAAGACAAACTCAGAATTTAATTCTAAGACGAAAAGTCTCAGACTTTTCCTTCTTGGCGTTACATACAAATGCACAAACTTATAATAAATAAATCACATGAATAAATAAGTCCAAAACGAAATTTATTTACTTTGTTAAGTTCGCTGGATCTTAACTTCTCTGTTAACTATTTTTATACCCTCCGCCATAGGATGGGGGGTATATTAACTTTGTTATACCGTTTGTAACACATCGAAATATTGCTCTAAGACCTAATAAGTATATATATATATTCTGGGTCGTGGTGAAATTCTGAGTCGATCTGAGCATGTCCGTCAGTCCGTCCGTCTGTTGAAATCACGCTAACTCCGAACGAAACAAGCTATCGACTTGAAACTTGGCACAAGTAGTTGTTATTGATGTAGGTCGGATGGTATTGCAAATGGGCCATATCGGTCCACTTTTACATATAGCCCCCATATAAACGGACCCCAAAATTTGGCTTGCGAGGTCTCTAAGAGAAGCAAATTTCATCCGATCCGGCTGAAATTTGGTACATGGTGTTAGTATATGGTCTCTAACAACCATGCAAAAATTGGTCCATATCGGTCAATAATTATATAGCCCCCATATAAACCGATCCCCCGATTTGGCTTGCGGAGCCTCTTAGAAGACCAAAATTCATCTGATTAAGTTGAAATTTGATACGTGATGTTAAACACCCATGCAAAAGTTGGTCGATATCGGTCCATAATTATATATACGCCCCATATAAACCGATCCCCAAATTAGACCTCCGGAGCACCTTGGAAGAGCAAAATTCTTCCCATTCGTTTGAAATTTGGTACGTGATGTTAGTACAGGGTATCCAATAACCATGCAGGAAGTGGTTCCTATCAGTCCATAATAATATTTAGTTCCCATATAAACCGATCCCCAGCTTTGACCTCCGCTGCCTTTTGGAGAAGCAAAATTCATCCGATCTGGTTGAAATTTGGTACGTGGTGGTAGCATATGATATTTAACAACCATGTGAGTTGAAATTTGTGGATGACAGTCTTTCGTAGAAGTTTCTACGCAATCCATGGTGGAGGGTACATAAGATTCGGCCTGGCCGAACTTACGGCCGTATATACTTGTTTTTATACCCTCCATCATAGGATGGGGGTATATTAATTATACCCTCCATCATAGGATGGGGGTATATTAACTTTGTCATTCCGTTTGTAACACATCGAAATATTGCTCTAAGACCCCATAAAGTATATATATTCTGGGTCGTGGTGAAATTCTGAGTCGATCTAAGCATGTCCGTCCGTCCGTCCGTCTGTTGAAATCACGCTAACTTCCGAACGAAACAAGCTATCGACTTGAAACTTGGCACAAGTAGTTGTTATCGATGTAGGTCGGATGGTATTGAAAATGGGCCATATCGGTCCACTTTTACGTATAGCCCCCATATAAAGGGACCCTCAGATTTTGCTTGTGGAGCCTCTTACAGAACCATATTTCATCCGATCCGGCTGAAATTTGGTATATGGTGTTGGTATACGGTCTCTAACAATCATGCAAAAATTGGTCCACATCGGTCCATAATTATATATAGCCCCCATATAAACCGATCCCCAGATTTGGCTTGTGGAGCCTCTAAGAGAAGCATATTTCATCCGATCCGGCTGAAATTTGGTACATGGTGTTGGTATGTGGTCTCTAACAATCATGCAAAAATTGGTCCACATCGGTCCATAATTATATATAGCCCCCATATAAACCGATCCCCAGATTTGGCTTGCGGAGCCTCAAAGAGAAGCAAATTTCATCCGATCCGGCTGAAATTTGGTACATGATGTTGGTATATGGTCTCTAACAACCATGCAAAAATTGGTCGATATCGGTCCTTATTTATATATAGCCCCCATATAAACCGATCCCCAGATTTGGCTTGTGGAGCCTCTAAGAGAAGCATATTTCATCCGATCCGGCTGAAATTTGGTACATGGTGTTGGTATATGGTCTCTAACAATCATTAAAAAATTGGTCCACATCGGTCCTAAATTATATATAGCCCCCATATAAACCGATCCCCAGATTTGGCTTGCGGAGCCTCAAAGAGAAGCAAATTGCATCCGATCCGGCTGAAATTTGGTACATGGTATTGGTATATGGTCTCTAACAACCGTGCAAAAATTGGTCCACATCGGTCCATAATTATATATAGCGCCCATATAAACCGATCCCCAGATTTGGGTTGCGGAGCTTCAAAGAGAAGCAAATTGCATCCGATCCGCCTGAAATTTGGTACATGATATTGTTATATGGTCTCTAACAACCATGCAAAAATTGGTCCACATCGGTTCATAATTATATATAGCCCCCATATAAGCCGATCTCCAGATTTGGCTTGCGAAGTCTCCAAGAGAAGCAAATTTCATCCAATCCGGTTGTAATTTTGAACATGGTGTTAGTATATGATCTTTAACAACCGTGCCAGAATTGGTTCATATCGGTCCATAATTATATATAGCCCCCATATAAAACGTTCTCCAGATTTGACCTCCGGAGCCTCTTGGAGGAGCAAAATTCATCCGATCCGGTTCAAATTAGGAACGTGGTGTTAGTATATGGTCGCTAATAACCATACCAAAATTGGTCCACACAAAAATTGGTCCATATCGGTTCATAATCATGGTTGCCACTAGAGCCAAAAATAATCAACCAAATTTTTATTTCTATAGAAAATTTTGTTCAAATTTTATTCGGTTCATAATCATGGTTGCCACTCGAGCCAAAAATAATCTACCAAGATTTTATTTCTGTACAATATTTTTTTTCAAAAGTTCATTTTTATAGAAAATTTTGTCAAAAT
This sequence comes from Haematobia irritans, assembly GCF_050003625.1. Taxonomy (NCBI): domain Eukaryota; kingdom Metazoa; phylum Arthropoda; class Insecta; order Diptera; family Muscidae; genus Haematobia; species Haematobia irritans. The sequence goes on along the minus strand of NC_134400.1, from coordinate 41,509,756 downwards.
TTTTATTTCTGTAGAAAATTTTGTGAAAATTTTATTTCTATAGAAAATTTTGTTAAAATTTTATTTCTGTAGAAAATTTTGTCAAAATGTTATGTCTACTTTGTCAAACTGAATTTTATACGTATTGGATCGATCTTTTTATACCCTCCATCATAGGATGGGGGTATATTAACTTTGTCATTCCGTTTGTAACACATTGAAATATTGCTCTAAGACCCCATAAAGTATATATATTCTGGGTCGTGGTGAAATTCTGAGTCGATCTAAGCATGTCCGTCCGTCCGTCCGTCCGTCCGTCTGTTGAAATCACGCTAACTTCAGAACGAAACAAGCTATCGACTTGAAACTTGGCACAAGTAGTTGTTATTGATGTAGGTCGGATGGTATTGAAAATGGGCCATATCGGTCCACTTTTACGTATAGCCCCCATATAAACGGACCCCCAAATTTGGCTTGTGGAGCATCTAACAGAAGCATATTTCATCCGATCCGGCTGAAATTTGGTATATGGTGTTGGTATATGGTCTCTAACAACCATGCAAAAATTGGTCCACATCGGTCAATAATTATATATAGCCCCCATATAAACCGATCTCCAGATTTGGCTTGCGGAGCCTCTAAGAGAAGCACATTTCATCCGATCCGGCTGAAATTTGGTACATGGTGTTGGTATATGGTCTCTAACAACCATGCAAAAATTGGTTCACATCGGTCCATAATTATATATAGCCCCCATATAAACCGATCCCCAGATTTGGCTTGCGGAGCCTCAAAGAGAAGCAAATTTCATCCGATCCGGCTGAAATTTGGTACATGGTGTAGGTATATGGTATCTAACAACCATGCAAAAATTGGTCCACATCGGTCCATAATTATATATAGACCCCATATAAACCGATCTCCAGATTTGGCTTGCGAAGCCTCAAAGAGGAGCAAATTGCATCCGATCCGGCTGAAATTTGGTACATGATATTGGTATATGGTCTCTAACAAACATGCAAAAATTGGTCCACATCGGTTCATAATTATATATAGCCCCCATATAAACCGATCCTCATATTTGGCTTGCGAAGTCTCCAAGAGAAGCAAATTTCATCCAATCCGGTTGTAATTTGGAACATGGTGTTAGTATATGATCTTTAACAACCGTGCCAGAATTGGTCCATATCGGTCCATAATTATATATAGCCCCCATATAAAACATTCTACAGATTTGACGTCCGGAGACTCTTGGAGGAGCAAAATTCATCCGATCCGGTTCAAATTAGGCACGTGGTGTTAGTATATGGTCGCTAACAACCATACCAAAATTGGTCCAATCACACAAAAATTGGTCCATATCGGTTCATAATCATGGTTGCCACTGAAGCCAAAAATAATCTACCAAAATTTTATTTCTATAGAAAATTTTGTCAAAATTTTATTTCTATAGAAAATTTTGTCAACATTTTATTTCTAGAGAAAATTTTGTTAAAATTTTATTCGGTTCGTAATAAAATGTTCATCATTGTCAAAATTTTATTGCTATAGAAAATTTTGTCAAAATTTTATTTCTATAGAAAATTTTGTTCAAATTTTATTCGGTTCATAATCATGGTTGCCACTCGAGCCAAAAATAATCTACCAAGATTTTATTTTTTTTATTTATTTATTTATTTAATCAAACTGAGCCCCCATGGGCCATATGTTGATAGATATATAAAGTAGAGCAATAATGAGATTTAAAATATTAATTACATACATCAAAAATTGCTAAGGCACTAACACGAAAAATTCTAAAACTATAAAAAAACTTAAAAATCTAAAAATCTAGCAAAATCCTCAATGCACATTTCTAAAAAAAATAATGAATAAGTGTGAGACAGAGATTGTCAATGACTAAACTGCTAAGCTTCGTGAGAAAAATGGGATATTAACTTTTTTTTTGAAAACATGAACACTATTCGATAATTGCTTTATGTTTTGAGGTAAGGAGTTCCACAGTCTGGTAACTCGAATTGCAAACGAGCGCTCCAGAATATTATGGTTGAAATGTTCAATGCGTATTTGAGTGGTCCTTGTTGTACTCAAGAACCGGAAATAAGATATAAGATATGCTGGTTTACCTGATTTCAAAGCACCATAAAGAAAACAAAGACATCGAATATCAAGATAACGCTCAAACGAGCATCCCAGAAATTCATTAGCAAAGCGTGAATAGTTGTGTCTACAGTTTTTACCGAATACAAAACGAAGCAGAGAATGGAAACATGAAGTAAGTTTAGACAAACTTGATCTACTTGACCCCATATAAACCTCTACACCGTATAAAATATGTGGCATAAGTAGTGAATGCGCCAGCATTTTCTATAGAAAAATTATTCTATAGAAAATTTTGTCAAAAGTTTATTTCTATAGAAAATTTTGTTAAAATTTTATTTCTGTGGAAATTTTTGTCAAAATTTTCTTTATATAGAAAATTTTGTCAAAATTTTTATTTCTATAGAAAATTTTGTGAAAATTTTATTTCTATAGAAAATTTTGTTAAAATTTTATTTCTGTAGAAAATTTTGTCAAAATGTTATGTCTACTTTGTCAAACTGAATTATATACGCATTGGATCGATTTTTTGATTTAATATATACCACGTATGGACTTACATACAATTTAGAACATGGTGTTAGGAGTTTTTAAGATACCTTGCCATCGGCAAGCGTTACCGCAACTTAAGTAATTCGATTGAGGATGGCAGTGTTTAGATGAAGTTTCTACGCAATCCATGATGGAGGGTACATAAGCTTCGGCCTGGCCGAACTTACGGCCGTATATACTTGTTTGATTTAATATATACCACGTATGGACTTACATACAATTTAGAAGGTGGTGTTAGGAGGTTTTAAGATACCTTGGCATCGGCAAGCGTTACCGCAACTTAAGTAATTCGATTGTGGATGACAGTGTTTAGAAGAAGTTTCTACGCAATCCATGATGGAGGGTACATAAGCTTCGGCCTGGCCGAACTTACGGCCGTATATACTTGTTTTATTATACCCTGCGCCACACTGTGGAACAGGGTATTATAAGTTAGTGCATATGTTTGTAACACCCAGAAGGAGACGAGGTAGACATATGGTGTCTTTGGCAATAATGCTCAGGGTGGTTCCCTGAGTCGACATAACCATGTCCGTCTGTCCGTCCGTCTGTCTGTGAACACATTTGTGTGATCAAAGTCTAGGTCGCAATATAAGTCCAATCGCCTTCAAATTTGGCACGTGTTCCTTTTCTGGGTCAGAATAGAACCCTATTGATTTTGGAAGAAATCGGTTAAGATTTAGATATAGCTCCCATATATATCTTTCGCCCGATATGCACTTATATGGCCCCAGAAGCCAGAGTTTTGGCCCAATTTGGTTGAAATTTTGCACAAGGAGTACAATTAGTAGTATAGTCATGTGTGCCAAATTTGATTGAAATCGGTTCAGATTTAGATATAGCTCCCATATATATATTTTGCCCGATATGGACTAATATGTTCCTAGAAGCCAGAGTTTTGGCCCAATTTGGTTGAAATTTTGCAGTAGGAGCACAATCAGTAGTGTAGTTAATTGTACTCAATTTGATTGAAATCGGTTCAGATTTAGATATAGCTCCCATATATATCTTTCGCCTGATATGGACTAATATGGTCCTAGAAGCCAGAGTTTTGGCCCAATTTGGTTGAAATTTTGCCAAATTTGATTGAAATCGGTTCAGATTTAGATATAGCTCCCATATATAGCATTCGCTCGATTTACACTCATATGACCACGGAGGCCAATTTTTTATTCCGATTTAGTTGAAATTTTGCACAGGGAGTGTAATTAGCATTGTAGCTGTGCGTGCCAAATTTAGTTGGAATCGGTTCAGATTTAGATGTAGCTCCCATATATATGTTTTTCTGATTTCGACAAAAATGGTCAAAATACCAACATTTTCCTTGTAAAATCGCCTCGGCTTTTTTGTGAAGTTTCCTTAAAATTGCTTCAGATTTAAATCTTTCCCATATTTATACCCTGCCCCACACTGTGGAACAGGGTATTATTATACCCACCACCATAGAATGGTGACGGGGGTATAATAAGTTTGTCATTCCGTTTGTAACACATCGAAATATCGATTTCCGACTATATAAAGTATATATATTCATGATCAGGGAGAAATTTTAAGACGATATAACGATGTCCGTCTGTCCGTCTGTCTGTCTGTCTGTCTGTCTGTCTGTTGTAATCACGCTACAGTCTTCAATAATGAAGCAATCGTGCTGAAATTTTGCACAAACTCGTCTTTTGTCTGCATGCAGGTCAAGTTCGAAGATGGGCTATATCGGTCAAGGTTTTGATATAGTCCCCATATAAACCGACCTCCCGATTTGGGGTCTTGGGCTTATAGAAATCGTAGTTTTTATCCAATTTGCCTGAAATTTGAAATCCAGAGGTGTTTTATGACCAGAAAGAGGTGTGCCAAAAATGGTGAGTATCGGTCCATGTTTTGGTATAGCCCCCATATAGACCGATCTCCCGATTTTACTTCTTGGGCTTTTAGAAACCGCAGTTTTTATTCAATTTACCTGAAATTGGAAATCTAGAGGTATTACAGGATCACAAATACGTGTGCCAAAAATTGTGAGTATCGGTCCATGTTTTGGAATGGTCCCCATATAAAACTACCTCCCGATTTGGGGTCTTGGGCTTATAGAAATCGTAGTTTTTGTCCAATTTGCCTGAAATTTGAAATCTAAAGGTATTTTATGACCATAAAGAGGTGTCCCAAAAATTGTGAGTATCGGTCCATGTTTTGGTACAGCCCCCATATAGACCGATTTCCCGATTTTACTTCTTGGGCTTCTAGAATCCGAAGTTTTTATCCTATTTGCCTGAAATTGGAAATCTAGAGGTATTTTGGGTCATAAAGAGGTGTGCCGAAAACAGTGAGTATCGGTCCATATTTTAGTGTATCCCCCATAGGAACGATCTCCCGATTTTATTCCTTGGGTTTCTAGAAACCGTAGTTCTTATCTGATTTGCCTGAAATTGTAACTATTCTCGTATTTTGGGCTCACAAAAACGTGTATCGGATTAAGTTTTTATCGGTCCATTTGGTAATGCCTCCATATAGACCGACTTCACTTCTTGAGGGTGTAGAAGGCGCACTGATCATGAAAATTGCTTGAAACTCAATGTAAAATTTCCCGATTTTACTTCTACAGATTTAAGATTTCAAATCAAGACGTTATTTTATAATTTTCTTGCACACTTACAAGAGATGTTAATGATTCCTCTAACATTATAAATCCAGAATCTGATATAGTCCTCATAGGTGAAATCTTTAAATTTATCTTCGGGAAGTGTCCTCAAGCCCTCCTGAAATTTCAAAGGAAACCCTAATATTTGGTTTATGGTGGTGGGTATTTAAGATTCGGCCCGGCCGAACTTACTGCTGTATATACTTGTTTTTTTACTAACATTGCGTTTCATCCTAGTGCATTAGCCGACTTAAGTTTTGAGTCTTTGAGTTGTAGAAGTCTATCAAATTCTGTCCAGATCGAGAGATATTAAAATGTATATATTTGGGACAAACCTTTTATATGTAGCACCCAACACAATCGACGGTTGTGGTATGGTATTGAAAATTTAGATCTACAAAGTGGTGCAGGGTATAATATAGTCGGCCCCGACCGACTTTAGACTTTCCTTACTTGTTTTTAAGATACTTATTATTTATTACATTGGCTAATTATTTCTGTATGTAAATAGATTGCAAATAAAGATAGTATAAAAAAAAAACATTTCTATAGAACAGTTTGTTAAAATGTTAGTTCTATAGAAAATTTTGTCAAAATTCCTTGCTGTCAAAATTTTATTTGTATAGAAAACTTTGTCAAAATTTTATTTCTATAGAAAATTTTGTCAACATTTTATTTCTATTGAAAATTTTTGGCAGAATTCTAACAACTGTGGCAACCGTGATTCTGATACAATGTCGATACATGCCAATTGCAATGTTCCTTACTGGATTTTTTTTTTATAAAAAAAACCATCCCCCGCACACACACACACACATATACAAAAGTTTTTCATTCGCATATGAACCGAAAATCATAGTTCTGTTGAGACATATGTGACTGCAAAAATACTTTTGTGCAATACCTCCATGCATCATTTCCTTCCGCTTCTCCTTTTAATAAAAATGTCATCGTTGACAGGATAATGGCTGTTTCGACTCCATTGCATTGCGTACGAAATGAAAATGGATGAGGGAAACGGAAATTTTCTCATCCCTTGGCCAAAAGGGGTAAGCATGTCGAAGTTGTTCTACATATAGGAAAAGGAAATTGCTTCCACATGAAGAAAGGTTATCAGGAATTTTTAAAACACACCATCGTCATGAAGGAATTATTCAAATTCTCAAGTATCTTACAAGGGCGGGGAGAGAGAGGAAGGTTAACGAGGTATTTTAACCTATTAAAGTTCCAAAGGAAATGTTAGCAAACGTTCTTCTTTGGTGTTTGTTCAGTTTGAGAAAACAAAAAAATATTTACGACAAACGATCAGGCAAGACGAAGCTTACACTGAAACAAGTATATAAAGCAGTAAGTTCGGCCGGGCCGAATCTTAAATACCCACCACCATGAATCAAATATTATAGTTTCCTGTGGAAAAATTCAGGGGGATTTGGTGACAAGCAGATCAGTTCAACCAGTACACTTCCCGTAGATAAATTCAAGGATTTTACCTATGAAGACTAGATCAGCTTCTGGATTTATAAGAACCATATTTGTTTGAGTTTTAGAGGAATCATAAACATCGTGTGCAAGAAAATGAAATGAAAATGAAATACCGCCTTGATTTAAAATCTAATATCTGTAGATTTTTACCCCCATTATTTAAATGATTACCAGAAGTAAAATCTGGAAACTATAATTCAGTTTCAAGCAATTTTATTTTAAGTGCACATGGACCGATATTCACCATTTTCGGTACACCTCTTTATGTTCCTAAAATACTTCTACATTTAAAATTTCATGCAAATTTGATAAAAAACTATGATTTCTAAAAGCCCAAGAAGTAAAATCGGGAGATCGGTCCATTTGGGAGATAAACCAAATCATGGACCAATACACGCCATTTTAGGCTCTCATATTTAAGATCCTAAAATACCTGTAGATTTCTCATTTCAGGCAAATTGGATAAAAACTACGGATTCTAGAAGCCTAAAAAATAAAATCATTTCGTGCACACCTATTTGTATTCCTAACAAGTAAGGAAAGTCTAAAGTCGGGCGGGGCCGACTATATTATACCCTGCACCACTTTGTAGATCTAAATTTTCGATACCATATCACATCCGTCAAATGTGTTGGGTGCTATATACAAAAGGTTTGTCCCAAATACATACATTTAAATATCACTCGATTTGGACAGAATTGAATGATCTGAAGCGATTTTAAGGAAACTTCGCAAAAGTTTATTTATGATATATCGCTCGATATATATGTATTAGAAGTTTAGGAAAATTAGAGTCATTTTTATAACTTTTCGACTAAGCAGTGGCGATTTAACAAGGAAATTGTTGGTATTTTGACCATTTTTGTCGAAATCAGAAAAACATATATATGGGAGCTATATCTAAATCTAAATCGATTTCAATCACATTTTGCACACATGACTATACTACCAATTGTACTTCTTGTGCAAAATTTCAAGCTAATCGGGATAAAACTCTGGCTTCTGGGTTCATATAAGTGCATATCGGCTGAAAGATATATATGGGAGCTATATCTAAATCTGAATCGATTTCAATCAAATTTGGCACGCATAGCTACAATGCTAAATCTACTCCCTGTGCAAAATTTGAACCAAATTGGGCCAAAACTCTGGCTTTTAGGACCATATTACTCAATATTGGGCGAAAGATATATATGGGAGCTATATCTAAATCTGAACCGATTTCAATAAAATTTTGCACATTTGACTATACTAGTAATTGTACTCCTAGTGCAAAATTTCAACCACATTCGGCCAAAAATCTGGCTTCTGGGGCCATATAAGTCCATATCGGGCGAAAGATATATATGGGAGCTATATCTAAATCTGAACCGATTTCAATTAAATTTTGCACACTTAACTATACGACTAAGTGTTATGTTTGTACAAAATTTCAAACAAATCGGTATAAAACTCTGGCTGCTGGGTCCATATCAGTGCATATCGGGCGAAAGCTATATATGGAAGCTATATCTAAATCTGAACCGATTTCTTCCAAAATCCGTAGGGTTCTATTCTGACCCAAATTAGGAACATGTGCCGAATTTGAAGGCGATTGGACTTAAATAGCGACCTAGACTTTGATCACAAAAATGTGTTCACAGACAGACGGACGGACGGACAGACGGACATGGTTATATCGACTCTGGGACCCACCCTGAGCATTATTGCCAAAGACACCATGTGTCTATCTCGTCTCCTTCTGGGTGTTACAAACATATGCACTAACTTATAATACCCTGTTCCACAGTGTGGCTCAGGGTATAAAAATATAGTCATGTGTGCCAAATTTGATTGAAATCGGTTCAGATTTAGATATAGCTCCCATATATATGTTTTTCTGATTTCGACAAAAATGGTCAAAATACCAATATTTTCCTTGTTAAATCGCCACTGCTTAGTCGAAAAGTTGTAAAAATGACTCTAATTTTCCTAAACTTCTAATACATATATATCGAGCGATAAATCATAAATAAACTTTTGCGAAATTTCCTTAAAATTGCGTCAGATTTAAATGTTTCCCATATTTATACCCTTCACCACTACTGTGGTACAGGGTATAATAAGTTTGTGCATTTGTATGTAACGCCAAGAAGGAATAATCATAGACCAACCTTTTAGTATACGGATCGGCTTAGAATTAAATTCTGAGTCGATTTTTGTCGGTCACGTAAAACCTGCAAAACATCAGCTAAATCGGTTCAGATTTAGATATAGCTCCCATATATATCTTTCGTCCGATTTGTACTTATATGGCTGCAAAAGCCATAATTTGGCCCTGATTTGATTTAAAATGTGCACAAAGTGTACGTTTTATAATATGGTTAACTGTGCCAAATTTGGTTGGAATCGGTTCAGATTTGGATATAGCTCCCATATATATCTTTCGTCCGATTTGTACTTATATGGCTTCAAAATCCATAATTTTGCCCTGATTTGCTTCAAATTTTGCAAAAGGAGTGCGTTTAATAGTATTGTTAACTGTGCCAAATTTGTTTGAACTCGGTTCAGATTTAGATATAGCTCCCATATATATATTTCGTCCGATTTGCACAAAAGCCATAGTTGAAGCATGATGTGCTTCAAATCTTGTAAATATACGCCAGAGTTGAGTAGAATGTTTCATATTTTAGACCCATTTTCAATGGGAGTTTACTTCAGTTGACTCGATAGTTTCCACAGAGAATATATTTAATATGCTTTTTGATCTAATTGGTTCAGACTTCGTAGTCATATTTCACACTGTAATACCACACTTTCCTTTATCTCGAATACGTATTTCTCGCTCGATAAATCGTAAATATTATTTCGTACAATTGCATTAAAATTGCGCTAGCTTTATATATTCCATGTTTTGTAACTAACATTGTGTTTCATCCCAGGTTGTTAGCCGATTTAAATTTTAATTCTAGAGATTTTATAGAAGTACAAAAAATTTTCTCCATATTGTATATAAATTATATAAATATTTCTAATAAAAACCTTCATAATAACTCCCAATAAATTTGAAGGAGCTGAAATGGTAACACAAATGTTTGGTCTACATAGTGGTGAAGGGTATAATATAGTCGGCCCCGCCCGACTTTAGACTTTACTTGTTTTTATTTAGTTTATCCCCATCGTATGGCATTCCTCAACTCATAAAAACAACAACAAGGATCAATTTCATAAAATTGCATTTCATATAAAGCAATTTGAATATCAACAAGTATATACGGCCGTAAGTTCGGCCAGGCCGAATCTTATGTACCCTCCACCATGGATTGCGTAGGAACTTCTACTAAAGGCTGTCATCCACAATCGAATTACTTGGGTTGCGATAACACTTGCCGATGGCAAGGTATCGTAAAACTTTTTAACACTGTCTTCTAAATTGTAAGTTAGTCCATAAGGGGTATATATTAAACCAAAAAAAAAAGGCCGATTAAATACGTATATAATTCAGTTTGACAAAATTTTCTATAGAAATAAAATTTTGACAAAATTTTCTATAGAAATAAAAACTTGACAAAATGTTCTATAGAAATAAAATGTTGACAAAATTTTCTATGGAAGTAAAATGTTGACAAAATTTTCTATAGCAATAAAATTTTGACAAAATTTTCTATAGAAATAAAATGTTGACAAAATTTTCTATAGAAATAAAATGTTGACAAAATGTTCTATAGAAATAAAATGTTGACAAAATTGTCTATAAAAATAAAATGTTGAAAAAATTTTCTACAGAAATAAATTTTTTACAAAATTTTCTATAGAAATAAAATTTTGACAAAATTTTCTATGGAAATAAAATGCTGACAAACATTGCTATAGAAATAAACTTTTTACAAAACTTTCTATAGAAATGAAATTTTGACAAAACTTTCTATAGTAATAAAATTTGACAATTTTTACATGGCTGTTAGAGGCCATATACTATTGAAATGTACCAAATTTCAACCGCATCGGATGACTTTTGCTCCTCCAAGAGGCTCCGGAGGTCAAATCTGGGGATCGGTTTATATGGGAGCTATATATAATTATGGACCGATATGGACCAATTTTTGCATGGTTGTTAGAGACCATATACTAACACCACGTACTAAATTTCAATTGGATCGGATGAATTTTGCTCATTCAAGAGGCTCCAGAGTTCAAATCTGGGGATCGGTTTATGTGGGAGCTATATATAATTATGGACCGATATGGACCAATTTTTGCATGCTTGTTAGAGACCGTATACTAACATCAGGTACCCAATTTCAAACGGATCGGATGAATTTTGCCCCTCCAAGAGGCTCCGGAGGTCAAATCTGGGGATCGGTTTATATGGGAGCTATATATAATTATGGACCGATATGGACCAGTTTTTGCATGGTTGTTAGAGACCATATACTTATACCACGTACCAAATTTCAATCGGGTAGGATGAAGTTTGCTCCTCCAAGAGGCTCCGGAGGTCAAATCTGGGGATCGGTTTATATGGGAGCTATATATATTTATGGACCGATATGGACCAGTTTTTGCATGGTTGTTAGAGACCATATACTTATACCACGTACCAAATTTCAATCGGGTAGGATGAAGTTTGCTCCTCCAAGAGGCTCCGGAGGTCAAATCTGGGGATCGGTTTATATGGGAGCTATATATATTTATGGACCGATATGGACCAATTTTTGCATGGTTGTTAGAGACCGTATACTAACATCAGGTACCAAATTTCAACCGGATCGGATGAATTTTGCCCCTCCAAGAGGCTCCGGAGGTCAAATCTGGGGATCGGTTTATATGGGGGCTATATATAATTATGGACCGATATGGACCAATTTTTGCATGGTTGTTAAAAACCGTATACTTAGACCACGTACCAAATTTCAACCGGATCGGATGAATTTTGCTGCTCCGGAAGGCTCCGCAAGCCAAATTTGGGGATCGGTTTATATGGGGGCTATACGTAAACGTGGACCGATATGGCCCATTTTCAATACCATCCGACCTACATCAATAACAACCACTTGTGCCAAGTTTCAAGTCGATAGCTAGTTTCGTTCGGAAGTTAGCGTGATTCCCACAGACGGACGGACAGCCGGACAGACGGACAGACGGACGGACGGACGGACATGCTTAGATCGACTCAGAATTTCACCACGACCCAGAATATATATACTTTATGGGGTCTTAGAGCAATATTTCGATGTGTTACAAACGGAATGACAAAGTTAATATACCCCCATCCTATGGTGGAGGGTATAAAAATAGACTAACATTTCCATGAACATAAAGATACAAAAAATGGTTCTTTGATGTATTATAAATAAATTTTTTATAATGTTATGTTAACTTGCAAACCTCATTTCTAAAGACCAAAATCAGCCTTTGGCTTGCTGAAAATTTTATTTCTATAGAGAATTTTGTCAACATTTTATTTCTATATAATTTTTTTTTTAAATTTTGTCAAAATTTCATTACTACAGAACATTTTGTTATATTTTTGTTTTCTGTTAACATTTTATTTCTATAGAAAATTTTTTTCTATAACAATTTTTTTCAAAATTTAATTTCTACAGCAAATTTTGTCAAAATTTTATTTTGGAAATTTTGTCAAAATTTTTTAGAAAATTTTGTCAAAATTTTGTTTCTTGTTAAAATTTTATCAAAATTTTGTTTCTATAGGAAATTTTGTCAAAAATTTTATTTCTGTAAGAAATTTTCTGAAAATTTTATTTCTATAGAAAATTTTGTCAAAAATTTTATTTCTGTAAGAAATTTTCTGAAAATTTTATTTCTATAGAAAATTTTGTCAAAATTTTATTTCTATAAGACATTTTCTGAAAATTTTATTTCTATAGAAAATTTTGTCAAATTTTTATTGCTATAGAAAATTTTATCAAAATTTTATTTCTATAGAAAATTTTGTCATCATTTGAGTTCTATAGAATTTTTATACCCTCCACCATAGGATGGGGGTATATTAACTTTGTCATTCCGTTTGTAACACATCGAAATATTGCTCTAAGACCCCATAAAGTATATATATTCTGGGTCGTGGTGAAATTCTGAGTCGATCTAAGCATGTCCGTCCGTCCGTCCGTCTGTCCGTCTGTCCGTCTGTCCGGCTGTCCGTCCGTCTGTGGAAATCACGCTAACTTCCGAACGAAACTAGCTATCGACTTGAAACTTGGCACAAGTGGTTGTTATTGATGTAGGTCGGATGGTATTGAAAATGGGCCATATCGGTCCACGTTTACGTATAGCCCCCATATAAACCGATCCCCAAATTTGGCTTGCGGAGCCTTCCGGAGCAGCAAAATTCATCCGATCCGGTTGAAATTTGGTACGTGGTCTAAGTATACGGTTTTTAACAACCATGCAAAAATTGGTCCATATCGGTCCATAATTATATATAGCCCCCATATAAACCGATCCCCAGATTTGACCTCCGGAGCCTCTTGGAGGGGCAAAATTCATCCGATCCGGTTGAAATTTGGTACCTGATGTTAGTATACGGTCTCTAACAACCATGCAAAAATTGGTCCATATCGGTCCATAAATATATATAGCTCCCATATAAACCGATCCCCAGATTTGACCTCCGGAGCCTCTTGGAGGAGCAAACTTCATCCTACCCGATTGAAATTTGGTACGTGGTATAAGTATATGGTCTCTAACAACCATGCAAAAACTGGTCCATATCGGTCCATAATTATATATAGCTCCCATATAAACCGATCCCCAGATTTGACCTCCGGAGCCTCTTGGAGGGGCAAAATTCATCCGATCCGTTTGAAATTGGGTACCTGATGTTAGTATACGGTCTCTAACAAGCATGCAAAAATTGGTCCATATCGGTCCATAATTATATATAGCTCCCACATAAACCGATCCCCAGATTTGAACTCTGGAGCCTCTTGAATGAGCAAAATTCATCCGATCCAATTGAAATTTAGTACGTGGTGTTAGTATATGGTCTCTAACAACCATGCAAAAATTGGTCCATATCGGTCCATAATTATATATAGCTCTCATATAAACCGATCCCCAGATTTGACCTCCGGAGCCTCTTGGAGGAGCAAAAGTCATCCGATGCGGTTGAAATTTGGTACATTTCAATAGTATATGGCCTCTAACAGCCATGTAAAAATTGTCAAATTTTATTACTATAGAAAGTTTTGTCAAAATTTCATTTCTATAGAAAGTTTTGTAAAAAGTTTATTTCTATAGCAATGTTTGTCAACATTTTATTTCCATAGAAAATTTTGTCAAAATTTTATTTCTATAGAAAATTTTGTAAAAAATTTATTTCTGTAGAAAATTTTTTCAACATTTTATTTTTATAGACAATTTTGTCAACATTTTATTTCTATAGACAATTTTGTCAACATTTTATTTCTATAGAAAATTTTGTCAACATTTTATTTCTATAGAAAATTTTGTCAAAATTTTATTGCTATAGAAAATTTTGTCAACATTTTACTTCCATAGAAAATTTTGTCAACATTTTATTTCTATAGAACATTTTGTCAAGTTTTTATTTCTATAGAAAATTTTGTCAAAATTTTATTTCTATAGAAAATTTTGTCAAACTGAATTATATACGTATTTAATCGGCCTTTTTTTTTTTGGTTTAATATATACCCCTTATGGACTAACTTACAATTTAGAAGACAGTGTTAAAAAGTTTTACGATACCTTGCCATCGGCAAGTGTTATCGCAACCCAAGTAATTCGATTGTGGATGACAGCCTTTAGTAGAAGTTCCTACGCAATCCATGGTGGAGGGTACATAAGATTCGGCCTGGCCGAACTTACGGCCGTATATACTTGTTTTTTGTTAAATTTTATTTCTATAGAAAATTTTGTCAAAATTTTATTTCTAGTGAAAGTTTTAACAAAATATTATTTCTATAGAAAATTTCGTCCACATTTTTTTCTTTAGAAAAATTTGTTAAAATTTTATTTCTACAGAAATTGTCAAAATTTTATTTCTATAGAAAATTTTGTCAAAATATTATTTCTATAGAAAATTTTGTCAACATTTTATTACTGTATTTTTTGAAAATTTTATTTCTTTAGATTTTTTTTCAAAATTTTATTTCTATATAAATTTTTTTTCGAAATTTTATTTCAGTAGAAAATTTTCTCAAAATTTTATTTCTATAGGGAATTTTGTGCAACTTTTATTTTTACACATTTTCCTGTCTCATTTCCTCATCAAACACTTAGCGATGGTTATATTTTGATAGTTTTTTTTTATCGTTGAGAGTATATCATAGTCATCTGTGGTCCATCATCATATTTCCCACTTTCCATCATTAGCACTCTCTTGTAAAAGAAGAAGCCTCTTAAACTCCACACTAACTGGCATTAAGAATTTTTAAGTGCACCTGCGTTGTGACACAAAATTATGGTCGAATGGATGGCTGGAAGTTAGTGGTGCGATGGTGGGGTTGGCTAATAAGGCTTATTGGTGTTAAGATTATGATACCGACTGAACAACGAAAACTTTTGCGGTTGACTTTGTGGTTAACGAGTGTGATGATGTTGCAAAGAGTTTATATTTTTGAACAAAGTGACTCATTAGTAATTTAGCGAAAATTACAAAATAGTGAGCAATAGACTTAACCCCTTGACATTAATTTAACGCTGTTAGGACATCTTCAGATTTTTTCCTTTTCAGACCCACGACGAAAAGTCTCCAAAATTCGATCTCAACAATCATTCACCCATGCTGTCCTCTGACTTCATTGACCTTACACATTTTTTGAATTTATTACTTTATTGTAACATTGTGTTCTTTTTTCATGTCACGCATCATTTTTCCATTAATATGATATTCCCGGAAATGTTCGAAGCTTTAGCTATTTGTTACCTTGGAGTTAAGTAGCAAAATAATTCGACGATAAATAAATATCCAGATAGCAATTACAATTTTAAAGTCATTATTTCATTTTCATTTTTCTCTTCAATTGCGAATTTTACCGTATGTCTCAATGAACCATCATAGGCTCTTCTTAGTTAACTGATGAAGTATCGACATTCCATCCTCCTCCTTTGATATTAAGTGCTTAAGGAAACTTAAGACGATTACAAGCTGAGTAGGTGGATAGTCGCAAAAAAAACCAGCGTAGCGAATTATTGGACAATGCCTGAAAATAAAGTGGAGGTCATCGATGATATTAAATGAATAACAATGGTAAAAAGGAAGACCAAAAACATTTTTTCTATAGAAATAACATTTTGAAAAAATTTTCTATTTAAACAAAATTTTGACAAAATTTTTTATAACATAAAATTTTGACAAAATTTTCTATAGGATAAAATTTTGAAAAAAAATTTCTGTAAGATAAAATTTTGACAAAATTTTTTGTAGTAATAAAATTTTGCCACAATTTTCTACAGAAATAAAATTTTGACAAAATTGTCTATAGAAATAATATTTTGACAAAATTTTCTATAGAAATAAAATTTTGACAAAATTTTCTTTAGTAATAAAAATAAAATTTTGACAAAATTTTCTGTAGAAATAAAATTTTGAAAAAATTCTGTATAGAAATAACATTTTTACAAAATATTCTATGAAAATAAAATTCTAACAAAATTTCCTATAGAAATAAAATTTTGACAACATTTTCTATGGAAATAAAATTTTGAAAAAATTTTCTTTGGAAATAAAATTTTGACAAAATTTTCTGTAGAAATAAAATTTCAACAAAATGTTCTAGAGAAAAAAAATTTACAAAAATTTCTATAGAAATAAAATTTTTACAACATTTTCTATAGAAATAAAATTTTGGTAAAATTTTCTATAGAAATAAAATTTTGGCAAAATTTTCTATGGAAATAAAATTTACAAAAATTTCTATAGAAATAATTTTGACAAAATTTTGTCAAACTTTTATCTTACATAAATAATTTTGAAATAATTTTGACAAAATTTTCTGTAGTAATAAAATTTTGACAACATTTTCTCTAGAAATGTAATTTTGACAAAATTTCTTATAGAAATAAAATTTTGACAATATTTTCTATAGAAATAAAATTTTGAGAAAAATTTCTATAGAAGTAAAATGTTGACAAAATTTTCTATTGAAAAAGTTTTGACAAAATTTTCTGTATTAATAAAATTTTGACAAAATTTTCTATAGAAATAAAATTTTGACAAAATTTTCTATAGAAATAAAATTTTGACAAAATTTTAGACGTTCCTTACTTATTTTACATTAATTTTTTTTTTTAATTTTTATATTATATATATTTTTTTAATTTTATTTTTATTTGTTTAGTTTCAATGAATTTATAAAAAATACCATTAGGTCGAATTTATATTTCCACAACTCCACAATCTTTAACATAAATGTCACTGCTAGTGGTTCCAGTTTTTGTGCCATACAATTGAATACAATCGAATTCTTTAAGACTTTTGATAATACGACCAAATCCCACACGGTTTCCATTCAGAACTCTCAAAGGCCTAAAACTTATGGCAAAAGTCAGAAAGTCTGTAAGATAAAAGGTTGACAAAATTTTCTATAAGATAAAATGTTGAAAAATTTTCTGTAGTAATAAAATTTTGACAACGTTTTCTATAGAAATATAATTTTCACAAAATTTCCTATAGAAATAAAATTTTTACAACATTTTCTATAGAAATAAAATTTTGAGAAAAATTTCTATAGAAATAAAATTTTGGCAAAATTTTCTATAGAAATAAAATTTTGAGAAAAATTTTCTATAGAAATAAAATTTTGAGAAAAATTTTCTATAGAAATAAAATTTTGACAAAATTTTCTATAGAAATAAAATTTTGACAAAATTTTCTATAGAAATAAAATTTTGACAAAATTTTCTATAGAAATACAATTTTGACAAAATTTTCTATAGAAATAAAATTTTGGCAAAATTTTCTATAGAAATAAAATTTTGACAAAATTTTCTATAGAAATACAATTTTGACAAAATTTTCTATAGAAATAAAATTTTGACAAAATTTTCTATAGAAATAAAATTTTGACAAAATTTTCTATAGAAATAAAATTTTGACAAAATTTTCTATAGAAATAAAATTTTGACAAAATTTTCTATAGAAATAAAATGTTGACAAAATTTTCTAAAGAAATAAAATTTTAACAAAATTTTTTATAGAAATAAAATTTTGACAAAATTTTAGACGTTCCTTACCTATTTTACATTAAAAACATTTTTTTTTAATTTTTTTATTTTTTTAGTTTCAATGAATTTATAAAAAATACCATTAGGTCGAATTTATATTTCCACAACTCCACAATCTTTAACATAAATGTCCCTGCTAGTGGTTCCAGTTTTTGTGCCATACAATTGAATACAATCGAATTCTTTAAGACCTCTGATAATACGACCAAATCCCACACGGTTTCCATTTAGAACTCTCAAAGGCCTAAAACTTATGGCAAAGGGCAGAAAGTCTATGGTCTGGCTCTTTATGTTATCCAAAGAAAATGATAACACCCCAGAATATTTACCATGATCTATGGCACGTTTATCATATTCAAGATTCTTATGTATTATGGATGTGGCACCAATATTCAGATGGCCCTCAATCCAGAGAGAAGGATATATGCGGAAAAATTTTATTTTTTCGCTTTGGTGATGGTGACATAGGCGCATAAATTCCAGAATCACAAAAGGGGCTGCCTCTGTAGACAGTTCCACAATTATACGTCCCAAAGGTCGTATATCCTTGACAACTAAATCAAACCATATGTGAGGCCTTAGGAAAAGTCCCAGATGTTTTTTAGAAAATTTTTCCAAATTTAATGAGGAATATTTCTGCAGCAAATTCAACGAGGATATTTTTAATTTGCGAATTTTTCTTTTCGTCTCTCTCTTTGTTTGCCATGTATCCAATTCTGTAGTAACACAAAGAATTCTTTTACCCAATATCATATTGGCAGCTTCAATTTTTTCCAATTCTTTTATTCGTTTTGGTATTGAGGAGGGCGCTGCATCGGTTTCTTTTGTGCGAAAGCAATCGGTCGTACCTGGTATACGAAAAATTTCATTCATACGAACCAAAAGCTCAGCATTGGCTCGATTTCTTTCGATGAGGGTATGGACATCACTTTTTAATTTCGAAAATTGTGAAAACATTCCAATGTGTACAATGGGAGGTTTGGTGTCAACGATTGCCTTTGCCTCCTTAATGCGTTTGTGATGTTGTTCGAGGGCATGTTTTCGTAGATTTTCGGTATTTGTCATGGTTTTGGATTTTTGAATGAAAGTAATCAGAACAGCAAGAATTTTTATTTTTTTTTTTTTAAACAAAATTTACACAGAAATTATTATATTTGCAGTGATATAACGATTGTATTGAAAATTTTCTAGAGTTACCTACTTAACGATAGCAAAATAGGTAAATTGGGCTGTATTTTTTCCATAGAAAATTTTAACAAAAAAATTCTTTCTATAGAAAATTTTAACAAAAAAATTATTTCTATTAAAAATGTTAGCAAAAATTGTATTTCTTTAGAAAATTTTGTCAAAATTTTATTTCTATAGACAACTTAGTCAAAATTTTATTTCTATACAAAATTTTGTCAAACTTTTATTTCTATAGAAAATTTTGCCAAAATTTTATCAAAATTTTATTCTTATAGAAAATTTTGAAAATTTTATTTCTATAGAAAATTTTGTCAACATTTTATTTCTATAGAAAATTTAAACAAAAATATTATGTCTATAGAAAATTTGAACAAAAATTTTATTTCTATTGAAAATTTTAACAAAAATGTTATTTCTATTAAAAATGTTAACAAAAATTGTATTTCTTTAGAAAATTTTGTCAAAATTTTATTTCTATACAAAATTTTGTCAAACTTTTATTTCTATAGAAAATTTTGTCAAAATTTTATCAAAATTTTATTCTTATAGAAAATTTTGTTCACATTTTATTTCGGTAGAAAATTTTTTCAATATTTTTATTCTATAGAAAATCTTGTAAAAATGGTATCTCTAGTGAAAATTTTTATCAAAATTTTATTTCTATAGAAATTTTGTAAAAATTTTATCTTATAGAAATTTTGTAAAAATTTTATCTATTAGAAAATTTTCCAAAATTTTATTTCTATAGAAAATCTGGTAAAAATATTATTTCTAGTGAAAAATTTTATCAAAATTTTATTTCTATAGAAATTTTGTTAAAATTTCTAGTGAACATTTTATCAAAATGTTATTTCTATAGAAATTCTTTTCAAAATTTTATTTCTATAGAAAATTTTGTCAGAAGTTTATTTCTAGTGAAAATTTTATAATTTTATAATAATTTAATAATTTTAATTCTATAGAAAATGTTGTCCACATTTTATTTCTATAGACAAATTTTTTAAAATTTTATTTCTATAGAAAATTTTGTCAACATTTCATTTCTATAAAACATTTTGTCAAAATTTTATTTCTATAGAAAATTTTGTCAACATTTTATTTCTATAGACAATTTTGTCAACATTTTATTTCTATAGAAAATTTTAACAAACATTTTATTTCTATTGAAAATTTTAACAAAAATTTTATTACTATAGAAAATTTTGTCAAAATTTTATATCTATAGAAAATTTTAACAAAAATTTTATTTCTATTGAAAATTTTAACAAAAATTTTATTCCTATAGAAAATTTTGTCAAAATTTTATTTCTATAGAAACTTTTCTTAAAGTTCTATTTCTACAGAAAATTTCGTCAAAATTTTGTTTCCATAGAAAATCTTGTCAAAATTTTATTTCTATAGAAAATTTGGTCAAAATTTCATTTCTATAAAAAATTTTGTCAAAATTTTATTTCTATAGAAAATGTTGTCAACATTTTATTTCTATAGAAAATTTTAGCCAAAAAATTATTTCTATAGAAAATTTTAACATAAATTTTATTTCTATTGAAAATTTAACAAAAATTTTTTTTCTATAGAAAATTTTGTCAAAATTTTATTTCTATAGACAACTTAGTCAAAATTTTATTTCTATAGAAAATTTTGTCAAAATTTAATTTCTATAGAAACTTTTCTTTTTGTTAAAATTTTATTTCCATAGAAAATCTTGCAAAATTTTATTTCTTTAGAAAATTTGGTCAAAATTTCATTTCTATAAAAAATTTTGTCAAAATTTTATTTCTATTGAAAATTTTAACAAAAATGTTATTTCTATTGAAAAATTTAACAAAGATTTTTTTACTATAGAAAATTTTGTCAAAATTTTATTTCTATAGACAACTTAGTCAAAATCTTATTTTTGTCAAAATTTTATTTCTATAGAAACTTTTCTCAAAGTTCTATTTCTACAGAAAATTTTGTCAAAATTTTGCTTCCATAGAAAATCTTGTCAAAATTTTATTTCTATAGAAAATTTGGTCTAAATTTCCTTTCTATATAAAATTTTGTCAAAATTTCATTTCTATAGAAAATTTTGTCAAAATGTTGTTTCCATAGAAAATTTTGTCAAAATTTTATTTCTATAGAAAATTTTGTCAAAATTTGATTTCTATAGAAAATGTTTAAAAAATTTATTTCTATAGAAAATTTTGTCAAACTTTCCTTTTCTCTAGAAAATTTTGCTAAAATTTTATTTCTATAGAAAATTTAATAAAAAATTATTTCAATAGATAATTTAGTCAAAACATCAAGAATTCTACCAATCTACTAAACAGTAAAAAATATACGATTTTTGCTTATTGAAGGTACCAATGAGTACATATAATGGAGTCTCCTTTTTTACATTCTCCCTTTTGAAAACCCAGCATAACAACGTAAAAAACCCCTCCTTCATCATCAGTTGCAGACATTCTGCGCTTATTATTGCTCCAGATATGCAACGTTTACTCAAAAGTACTACAAATTAATTGGGTTTTGCTTGAACCCAAGTCGCCACAACTGCAGTCCCGTAGTCCCAAAAGGGGAGTCGTTGACTTCCGTAAGCATGGCTGCATTGAAAATGTCGCTACTTAACAAATTATTTGCTTCTCGTGAATGGAAATTGGATTTCTTTGGCTCTTTTGATTGAGGATAGTGTAAATTTACATTTATTTCCTGCATTTGCGAACGCTTTTGCCTTTGCCATCTCTCCTTTGGGGGCTCTCCCTCACTCTCTCTCTCTCTCTCTCTCTCTCTCTCTCTTTCCGTGTCTACCGCATTCTTGATAAATGGGTTAATGGGAAAATTTTTCCCATTTGCTAGTTTAGTTTTCGCTTTGTTGGTTTGGTTTGGCCAAAACTAAATAATAGAAAAGTTTTATTGGTGATGGTGAATTTCATAATTCACCTACATTTCGTTTAGGGGGGAAAGGAAGATCCGCGAAGTGAATCCATATTTTTCGGTTTGTTTGTTTTTTTGTTTGTTTTGTTTTTGGTCGTATTGCTATAGCAGCCATTGTTCGGAGTTTTGATTGTGGTTTTCCGTTTATTTTTGACTTCAATAAATTATTGTTACTCTGCAGAAGT
This sequence comes from Haematobia irritans, assembly GCF_050003625.1. Taxonomy (NCBI): domain Eukaryota; kingdom Metazoa; phylum Arthropoda; class Insecta; order Diptera; family Muscidae; genus Haematobia; species Haematobia irritans. The sequence goes on along the minus strand of NC_134400.1, from coordinate 41,487,538 downwards.
TGCATTTGTTGGTTGGGTACCTTTAACATTTGGAAACATTTTAATTTTTGGTTGAAGAAAGGTTGGTGCCATTAGTCATGAACGTGCCACAAAATAAATTTGGTTATCATAAATTAGGTGGCCGAAAATATATACGGCAGTAAGTTCGGCCAAGCCGAATCTTATATACCATCCGCCAGGGAGGTAGAATTTTGACAAACATTTTTATAGAAATAAAATTTTGACAAAATTTTCTATAGAAATAAAATTTTGACAAAATTTTCTATAGAAATACAATTTTGACAAATTTTTCTAAAATTTTGAAATAATTTTCTATAGAAATAAAATCTTGATAAAATTGTCTATATGAAAAAAAAATTTTGAAAAAATTTGCTATAGAAATAAATTTTTTAGAAAATTTTTTATAGAAATAAAATTTTGACAAAATTTTTTATAGAAATAAAATTTTAAAAAACTTTTCTATAGAAATAAAATTTTGAGAAAATTTTCTATAGAAATAAAATTTTGAGAAAATTTTCTATAGAAATAAAATTTTGACAAAATTTTTTATAGAAATAAAATTTTGTAAAAATATTTTATAGAAATAAAAATTTGAAAACATTTTCTATAGAAATAATATTTTGAAAACATTTTCTATAGAAATAAAATTTTGACAAAATTTTCTATAGAAATAAAATTTTGACAAAATTTTCTATACACGCTCACAAAAAATCGCTTCTGTAACATATACTCCCAAACATATTTTGCTTCAAGCATATACATTTTTGGGTATTGCCCAAACATTTATATGTTTGATCTCTTCCAATATATAATATGTTTGAAAGCATATTGGTCTAAACAATATATGTTTGGGTAGTCTAAGTTCCAAACATTTTGTATTGTTGCATCCAAATTCAATAATGTTGTCTTCCAAAAAGCAATATGTTATTATGTGACCATATAATATGTTTGGAAGCATTTTGCACCCAAAAATATTATATGCTTAAAAAAATTCTCCCAAACAATATTGTGCTCAAAATTTTATTTATTTATTTATATATTTACAATCATAATGAATTATGAAAATAAACAGGTAATATAGGTGCTAACAACATAGGTTTTCGACCTGAATGCTCAAAATTTTGTTTTTGCCCAATTGTATATTCCCCGACATCTTTCTCACTTCCACGAGATTTTTTAGTTCTTAGCACCTTTTTCTGTAATACAAACATTGTAGAAGAAATTATTCAATTTTATGATTTTTTTTATTTTAATTTTACCTTTTGCCGGACGGGGATTCGAACAGCGGACCACACAGTTTGTAAGGATCAAAGAAGTAGCTGATCAATTGCCCAAGGAAAAATAAAATGTTAATTTTGTAATAACAAGCAACAACCACCAACTTAATTCAATATCGCTCCCTGTTAAATAGCGCTCCAAGCTACTAAACACATGTATGTTTATAGGCTATTTCTAAATTAATATATGTTTGCATCCAAGCATATTATATTTACAAACATTTTATGTCCCAAACATAATATGTTCTAACATATTAACATATATGTCCCAAACATGTTATGCTAGTTTATGAACATTATATGCTTGCACTCAAAACTATTGTGTTTAAAAAATTGTGTTCCAAACATATAATGTTTATAGCCAAACATATGAAAAACAGTCTTTTTCAACCGTGTAGAAATAAAATTTTGACAAAATTTTCTATAGAAATAAAATTTTGGCAAAATTTTCTAAAATTTTGGCAAAATTTTCTAAAATTTTAACAACATTTTCTATAGAAATAAAATTGTGGCAACATTTTCTATAGAAATAAAATTTTAACAACATTTTCTATAGAAATAAAATTTTTATAAAATTTCCTATAGAAATAAAATATTGACAAATTTTTCTAAAATTTTGACAAAATTTTACATAGAAATAAAATCTTGATAAAATTTTCTATAGAAATAAACTGTTGATAACATTTTCTATATGAAATAAAATTTTGAAAAAATTTGCTATAGAAATAAATTTTTTAGAAAATTTTTATAGAAATAAAATTTTGACAAAATTTGTGTAGAAAAAAATTTGAGAAAATTTTCTATAGAAATGAAATTTTGGCACAATTTTCTATACAAATAAAATTTTGACAAACTTTTCTATAGAAATAAAATTTTGAAAAAAATTTCTGTAGAAATAAAATTTTGCAAAAATCTTCGATAGAAATAATATTTTGAAAACATTTGCTATAGAAATAAAATTTTGCAAAATTCTCTATAGATATAAAATTTTGAAAACATTTTCTATAGAAATAAAATTTTGAGAAAATTTTCTATAGAAATAAAATTTTGAAAATATTTTCTGTAGAATTAAAATTTTGAGAAAATTTTCTATAGAAATAAAATTTTGAGAAAATTTTGTATATAAATAAAATTTTGAAAATATTTTCTATAGAAATAAAATTTTGAGAAAATTTTCTATAGAAATAGAATTTTGAAAAAATTTTCTATAGAAATAAAATTTTGAAAACATTTTCATATACAAATTTTCTATACAAATAAAATTTTGACAAACTTTTCTATAGAAATAAAATTTTGAAAAAAATTTCTATAGAAATAAAATTTTGCAAAAATCTTCGATAGAAATAATATTTTGAAACCATTTGCTATAGAAATAAATTTTTGCAAAATTTTCTATAGATATAAAATTTTAAAAACATTTTCTATAGAAATAAAATTTTGAGAAAATTTTCAATAGAAATAAAATTTTGAAAATATTTTCTATAGAATTAAAATTTTGAGAAAATTTTCTATAGAAATAAAATTTTGAGAAAATTTTGTATAGAAAAAAAATTTTGAAAATATTTTCTATAGAAATAAAATTTTGAGAAAATTTTCTATAGAAATAGAATTTTGAAAAAATTTTCTATAGAAATAAAATTTTGAAAACATTTTCTATAGAAATAAAATTGTGAAAACATTTTCTATTGAAATAATATTTTGGCAAAATTTTCTATAGAAACAAAATTTTGGAAAAATTTTCTATAGAAATAAAATTTTGGCAAAATTTTCTATAAAAATAAAATTTTAACAAAATTTTCTATAGAAGTAAAATATTGACAAAATTTTCTATGAAGTAAAATGTTGACAAATTTTTCTAAAATTTTGACAAAATTTTCTATAGAAATAAAATCTTGATAAAACTATCTATAGAAATAAGATGTTGATAACATTTTCTATACGAAATAAAATTTTGAAAAAATTTGCTATAGAAATAAATTTTTTTTGAAATAAAATTTTGACAAAATTTGCTGTAGAAAAAAAATTTTGAGAACATTTTCTATAGAAATAAAATTTTGATCAAATTTTCTATAGAAATAAAATTTTGACAAAATTTTTAATAGACATACAATATTGACCAATATTTCTATAGAAATACAATTTTGACAAAATTTGCTGTAGAAAAAAAATTTTGAGAAAATTTTCTATAGAAATAAAATTTTGAAAAAATTTTCTATAGAAATAAAATTTTGCAAAAATCTTCTATAGAAATAATATTTTGAAAACATTTGCTATAGAAATAAAATTTTGAAAACATTTTCTATAAAATTTTCTATAGAAAAAAAATTTTGGCAAAATTTTCTGTAAAAATAAAATTTTCAAAAATTTTCTATAGATATAAAATTTTAAAAACATTTTCTATAGAAATAAAATTTTGACAAAATTTTCTATAGAAATAAAATTTTGGCAACATTTTCTATAGAAATAAAATTTTGACAAAATTTTCTATAGAAATAAAATTTTTACAAAATTTTCTATAGAAATAAAATTTTAACAAAATTTTCTATAGAAATAAAATATTGACCAAATTTCCTATAGAAATAAAATATTAACCAACTTTCCTATAGAAATAAAATGTTGACAAATTTTTCTAAAATTTTCACAAATGTTCTATAGAAATAAAATCTTGATTAAATTGTCTATAGAAAGAAAATTTTGATAACATTTTCTATATGAAAAAAATTTTTAGAAAATTTTCTATAGAAATAAAATTTTGGCACAATTTTCTATAGAAATAAAATTTTGACAAATTTTCTATAGAAATAAAATTTTGAGAAAATTTTCTATAGAAATAAAATTTTGAGAAAATTTTTTATAGAAATAAAATATTGTGAAAATTTTGTATAGAAATAAAATTTTGAAAATATTTTCTATAGAAATAAAATTTTGAGAAAATTTTCTATAGAAAAAGAATTTTGAAAAAATTTTCTATAGAAATAAAATTTTGAAAACATTTGCTATAGAAATAAAATTTTGAAAACATTTGCTATAGAAATAAAATTTTGGCAAAATTTTCTATAGAAATAAAAATTTGACAAAATTTTCTATAGAAATAAAATTTTGACAAAATTTTCTATAGAAATGAAGTTTTGACAAAATTTTGTATAGAAATAAAATCTTGATAAAACTATCTATAGAAATAAAATGTTGAGAACATTTTCTATATCAAATAAAATTTTGAAAGAATTTTCTATAGAAATACATTTTTTAGAAAATTTTTATTGAAATAAAATTTTGACAAAATTTGCTGTAGAAAAAAAATTTTGAGAAAATTTTCTATAGAAATAAAATTTAGGCACAATTTTCTATAGAAATAAAATTTTGACAAAATTTTCTATAGAAATAAAATTTTGACAAAGTTTTCTATAGAAATAAAATTTTGACAAAATTTTCTATAGAAATAAAATTTTGAATTTAGAAATAAAATTTTAACAAATATTTGTGTAAAAATAAAATTTTGTCAAAATTTTCTAAAGAAAAAAAAAATTGACAACATTTGTTGTGTAAATAAAATTTTGAGAAAATTTTGTATAGAAATAGAATTTTGTCAAAATTTTCTAAAGTAAAAAAAAATTTGACAAGATTTGTTCTAGAAATAAAATTTTAACAAAATTTCCTATAGAAATAAAATGTTGACCAAATTACCTATGGAAACAAAATATTGACAAAATTTTCTATGAAATAAAATGTTGACAAATTTTTCTAAAATTTTTACAAAATTTTCTATAGAAATAAAATGTTGATAGCATTTTCTAAATGAAATACAATTTTGAAAAAATTTGCTATAGAAATAAATTTTTTAGAAAATTTTTATAGAAATAAATTTTTTAGAAAAGTTTTATAGAAATAAAATTTTGACAAAATTTCTGTAGAAAAAAAAATTGAAAAGATTTTCTATAGAAATAAAATTTTAAAAAAAATTTTCTATAGAAATAAAATATTGACAAAACTTTCTATAGAAATAAAATTTTGATCAAATTTTCTATAGAAATATGAAAATTTTTTTCTGTAGATTTTTTCTATGAAAAAATTTTCTGTAGGATAGAAAATTTTCTATAAAAATAAAATTTTGACTAAATTTTCTATAAAGTCGATATCTTTAAAAATTTCACATTTGGTTTAATTTAAATTTTGTTTACTACGTAATATCTCATTAAAACAGGATGTTTTGCTTATTTATGTAACAGCATTAAAGTTTTCCCATTGATAGAAGAAAAAACATCCCAATAGCTATTGGTGGCATGGATTGTGCAAATAATTTTTTTTCTCAACTCATGATGATGTTGGATATTGAAAAAATATTGACTGAAACATGTCAAAATATATATCCCTTCCTCTATAAAACACTCTGCATGGTGAAGTGAGCATTAAGGACAGCTGCCATTGTCTGTTTCCATCTCTGTTTAAGGATTGTTTTCTGTTTTTGTATGCGTATGACTTTGACAATTTTAAGGAATGTTCATATTGAGAAAATACAACAACACTCAATTCTTCTGCTAGACTTGAGACGGAAGATTATGGGAATTTCAATAAACAACTCAGTGTGGATTATTGAAGTTTTTCCTGGGGAAGTATCAAAAATTGACTTTAAATAGAATTTTTACAATCCCTCGAACAGTGTTTTGATTTAATACAACGAATGAACAAACATCAAGAATATACGACCTTAAGTTCGTCCAGTCTGAATTTGAAACACCAATCACCGCATTTGCAATACCATTCGATCTACATCAATAGCAACTATTAGTACCAAGTTTCAGATCCAGAGCTGTTTCGTTCGCAAGTTAGCCTGATTTCAAAAGACGGACGGACTGCCGTACGGATATCGCTAGATCGACTCAGAGTTTCACCACGATTTGGAATATGTATACTTTAAGGGATATGAAACTAGTATTTCGATGTATTAAAAACAGAATGGCAAAGTTAGTATTAGTTAAAATTTTATTTCTATAGAAAATTTTGACAGAATTTTATTTCATCGTTTTGTTTGTTATTGTTGGCTTATTCCTCAAACATTATTGTTGTTTTTTGATTTCAGCTTAAAACCATGTATTGACTAAACTACAAGTGTAGCTTAACGAACAGAGGAAAAGTATGCTTGTCAAATTTATTTGGGCAAAGCCCTATAGACTGCAAGATTGTTGGATGTAGAGCTGTTTCGGAATTACCATATTCCTCATCAGCATCCGATCCGATATGGCCCACTTTTACGTATAGCCCCCATATAAACGGACGCTCAGATTTGGCTTGCAGAGCGTCTTGGAGGAGCAAAATTCATCCGATCCGCTTGAAATTTGGTACATGGTGTTAGGTTAGGTGGCTGCCCGATGTATCAGGCTCACTTAGACTATTCAGTCCATTGTGAGACCACATTGGTGAACTTCTTTCTTATCACTGAGTGCTGCCCGATTCCATGTTGAGCTCAATGACAAGGGACCTCCTTTTTATAGCCGAGTCCGAACGGCGTTCCACATTGCAGTGAAACCACTGAGAGAAGCTTTGAAAGCCTTAGAAATGTCACTAGCATTACCGCTGAAAAACTTTTTGGTGTTCGGTCGAAGCAGGAATCGAACCCACGACCTTGTGTATGCAAGGCGGTCATGCTCACCATTGCACCACGGTAGCTCCCATGGTGTTAGTATATGGTCTCTAACAATCATGCAAAAATTGGTCCATATCGGTCCATAATTATATATAGCCACCATATAAATCGATTCCCCGATTTGGCTTGCGGAGCCTCTAAGAGAAGAAACTTTCATCTGATCTGGCTGAAAATTTGTACATGGATTTAGTATCTGGTCTCTTACAACCATGCAAAAATTGGTCCATACCGGTCTTAATTATATATAACCCCCCTTTAAACCGATCCCCAGATTTGACCTCCGGAGCTATTAGAGGAGCAAAATTCATCCGACCCGGTTGAAATTTGTACATGGTGAAATTTGGTATATTGCGCCAGTATAAAGTCGCTAACAACCATGCCAAAATTGTTCCATATCGGTCTATAGTTATATATAGCCGATCCCCAAAAATAATCTACCAAAATTTTATTTCTATTGAAAATTTTGTCAAAATTTTATTACTATAGAAAATTTTGTCAAAATTTAGTACTAAAGAAAATTTTGTTAAAATTTTATTACTACAGAAAATTTTATCACAATTTTGGTACTAAAGAAAATTTTGTTAAAATTTTATTACTTTAGAAAATTTTGTCAACAATTTATTTCTATAGAAAATTTTGTCAAAATTTTATTTCTATAGAAAATTTTGTCAAAATTTTATTACTATAGAAAATTTTATCAAAATTTTAGTACCAAAGAAAATTTTGTTAAAATTTTATTACTATAGAAACTTTTGTCAAACTTTTAGTACTAAAGAAAATTTTGTTAAAATTTTATTACTATAGAAAATTTGGTTAAAATTTTATTACTATAGAAAATTTTGTCAAAATTTGATTTCTATGGAAAATTTTGTCAAAATTTTATTACTATAAAAAATTTTGTCAAACTTTTAGTACTAAAGAAAATTTTGTTAAAATTTTATTACTATAGACAATTTTATCAAAATTTTATTACTATAGAAAATTTTATCAAAATTTTAGTACTAAAGAAAATTTTGTTAAAATTTTATTACTATTGAAAATTTTGTCAACAATTTATTTCTATAGAAAATTTTGTCAAAATTTTATTTCTATAGAAAATTTTGTCAAAAATTTATTACTATAGAAAATTTTATCAAAATTTTAGTACTATAAAAAATTTTGTCAAGATTTTATTTCTATAGAAAATTTTGCCAAAATTTTATTTCTATAGAAAATTTTGTCAAAATTTTATTACTATAGAAACTTTTGTCAAACTTTTAGTACTAAAGAAAATTTTGTTAAAATTTTATTACTATAGAAAATTTTGTTAAAATTTTAGTACTATAGAAAATTTTGTCAAAATTTGATTTCTATGGAAAATTTTGTCAAAATTTTATTACTATAAAAAATTTTGTCAAGATTTTATTTCCATAGAAAATTTTGTCAAAATTTTATTTCTATAGAAAGATTTATCAAAATTTTATTGCTATAGAAAATTTTGTCAAAAATATATTTGTGTAGAAAATTTTGTCAAAATTTTAGTTCTATACTAAAGAAAGATTTGTCAAAATTTTATTGCTATAGAAAATTTTGTCAAAAATATATTTCTGTAGCAAATTTTGTCAAAATTTTAGTTCTATAGAAAATTTTGTCAAAATGAATTATATACGAATTTAATCGGCCTTTTTGTTTAATATGTACCCCGTAAGGATCAACTTACAATTGTGAAGACGGTGTTAAGAAGTTTTTAGATACCTTGCCATCAGCAAGTATTACCGCAACCCCATTAATTCGATTGTGGATGACCGTCTTTAGTACAAGTTTCTATGCAATCTATGGTGGAGGATGCATAAGATTCGGCCTGGCCGAACTTACGGCCGTGTATACTTGTTTTTTCTTCAAAATTGTGTTTCTGTAGAAAATTTTGTCACAGTTTTATTTACATAGAAATTTTTTTCAAAAGTTTCTTTCTAAATTTTATAAAAATTTTAAAAATTTTGTGAAAATTTGATGTCAATATAAAATTTTGTATTCTAAACTAATTGAATTAATCTAATTGAAAAACCCAAAATAAAAATCGCAGCACATAGTTTGTGTTTTAAGTGACGGTTTCGAAGCACTGTGCAGCGTCCCTCCCTGCCAAGTAATAGAAGTTAACGATACATGCACATGTTAAAACATCTAATAAATAAATTCCCATAACAAATGCAAACAAAGAATATTGGATATTGAGGATTTTCTGCAAAGAAAAGTAATCATGATGGGAGATAAAAAAAAAAACCATGTAAAGTTAAAATATGCGTACAGAAATAAAATCCGGTATATCCGTGGTATTGGTGGGTATGGTTGTTACTGAAGACGCGTGAAAAAATAAATTTTTTAAACATAACTTATGCCAAACAAGTATATGCGGCCGTAGGTTCGGCCAGGCCGAAGCTTATGTACCCTCCACCATGGATTGCGTAGAAACTTCTACTGAAGACTGTCATCCACAATCGAATTACTTGGGTTGCGGTAACTTTTGCCGATGACAAGGTATCTTAAAACTTCCTAATACCGTAATATATAACATGTAGTCCATGCGTGGTATATATTAAACTTAAAATGGCCGATTAAATACGTATATAATTAAGTTTGACAAAATTTTCTATAGAAATAATATTTTGACAAAATAAAATTTTGACAACATTTTCTATAGAAGTAAAATTTGGACAAAATTTTCTATAGAAATACGATTTTAACAAAATTTCCTATTTTCAAAAGATTTAAAATTTTGACAACATTCTCTATAGAATTAAAATTTTGACAACATTTTCTACAGAAATAAAATTTTGCCAAAATTTCCTATAGAAATAAAATTTGACAAAATGTTCTATAGAAATAAAATTTCGACAAAATTTTCTATAGAAATAAAATTTTGATAAAATTTTCTATAGAAATAAAATTTTGCTAGATTATTTTGCTCGAGTGGCAAGCATGATTATGAACCGATATGGACCAATTTTGGCATGGTTATTAGCGGCCATATATTAACACCACGTTGCAAATTTCAACCGGATCGGATGAATTTTGCTCTTCCAAGTGGCTCCGGAGTTCAAATCTGGGGATCGGTTTATATAGGAGCTATATATAATTATGGACTGATATGGACCAACTTTTGAATGGTTCTTAGAGATTATATACCAATACCATGTACCAAATTTCAGCCGGATCGGATGAAATTTACTTCTCTTAGAGGATCCGCAAACCAAATCTCGGAATCGGTTTATATGGGGGCTATATATAATTATGGACCGATATAAACCAATTTTTGCATGGATGTTAGAGACCATATACTAACACCACGTACCAAATTTCAACCGGATCGGATGAATTTTGCTCCTCTAAGAGGCTCCGGAGTTCAAATCTGGGGATCGGTTTATATGGGGGCTATATATAATTATGGACCCATATGGACCAATTTTTGCATGGTTGTTAGAGACCATATACTAACACCATGTACCACATTTCAGCCGCATCGGATGAAATTTGCTTCTCTTAGAGCAATCGCAAGCCAAATTTGGGGGTCCGTTTATATGGGGGTTATACGTAAAAGTGGACCGATATGGACCAATTTTTGCATGGTTGTTAGAGACCATATACTAACACCATGTACCAAATTTCAGCCGGATCGGATGAAATTTGCTTCTCTTAGAGCAATCGCAAACCAAATTTGGGGGTCCGTTTATATAGGGCCTATACGTAAAAGTGGACCGATATGGCCCATTTGCAATACCATCCGACCTACATCATTAACAACTACTTGTGCCAAGTTTCAAGTCTATAGCTTGTTTCGTTCGGAAGTTAGCGTGATTTCAACAGACGGACGGACGGACAGGCTCAGATCGACTCAGAATTTCACCACGACCCAGAATATATATACTTTATGGGGTCTTAGAGCAATATTTCGATGTGTTACAAACGGAATGACAATGTTAATATACCCCCATCCTATGGTGGAGGGTATAAAAATATGACACAATTCTATAATTCGCCCAGCTTGATCGATTTCGAACGTGGTAAAATTCTGAAGATATTCAGAGATGTCTGTCCGTCCGTGCATTTGTTGTAAAACTTAGCACAATTACTTCAATTCCTCTCATACGTGGACACCTCCCAAATGTGGACCAAATTTAGGCGACCGTGGTTGTCCACTTCTCAGAGGTTTCACCGTATCCTGTTTTTTTGATTTTTACTCTCAAACATAAAAATCCCATTTACGACCCCATCCACTGTTCCGACATAAAATCTTGGTCAGTTTTCCCATGGCTTTGTTTAGCAACTTCATTGCCATGTTTTGCCATTGGCAGAAATCTTCAGGTGTTAGGCATTTTATGTAAGCATTTGAATTTTTATGTGATTTTATGATCACTCCTGGTAAATGCAGAATTTAACTGTTATTGCCAGTAGTGGAAGAAGGACTGGGACCAAGGCCTTCACTTTGTGTGTGTGTGTGTGTGTGTGTGTGTGTGTGTGTGTGTTTTTCCGTTTTTCTCGTTTACTTAAATGGTGCCAAGCAAAGATGATCACATAAGGACTTCCAGCGATTCAAAGAAATTGATGAATACCACACAATATCCTATGTATCGTGGAAGAAAGCTATCCGTGTTACGTTCTCATTGCATTTAAGTGTTATAGTGATTTTCAAGATTACCTCCCATAGTGATTTTGATGGAAATTGACATGCAACAAAGCCTAAAACATGAAAAGGCTTTTTTTTAAGCAAATAATAACAAAAATATTGTATGTAAACGAATGAAACAGTGAAACCTTATAGAAGTGAACATCCATGGCCGCTATAATTTTGTCCACATTTGGGAAAATTCTATTTTTACGGAAAATTTTGTAAAAATTTTATTTCCATAGAAAATTTTGCCAAAATTTAATTTCCATAGAAAATTTTGCCAAAAGTTTATTTCCGTAGAAAATCTTAACAAAATTTTATTTCTATAGAAAATCTAAACAAAATTTTATTTTCACACAAAATTTTGTCAAAACTTATTTCCATAGAAAATGTTAACAACATTTTATTTCTATAGAAAATCTTAACAAAATTTTATTTTAACACAAAATTTTGTTAAAATTTTGTTTCCATAAAAATTTTGTTTACATTTTTTTTCTATAGAAAATTTTGTCAAAATTTTATTTCTATAGAAAATGTTGACAAAATTTTATTATACCCTGCGCCACACTGTGGAACAGGGTATTATAAGTTAGTGCATATGTTTGTAACACCCAGAAGGAGACGAGATAGACACATGGTGTCCTTGGCAATAATGCTTAGGGCGGGTCCCTGAGTCGATATAACCATGTCCGTCCGTCTGTCTGTGAACACATTTTTGTGATCAAAGTCTAGGTCGCAATTTAAGTCCAATCGCCTTCAAATTTGGCACATGTTCCTAATTTGGGTCAGAATAGAACCCTATTGATTTTGGAAGAAATAGGTTCAGATTTAGATATAGCTCCCATATATATCTTTCGCCCGATATGCACTTATATGGATCCAGAAGCCAGAGTTTTATCCCGATTTGCTTGAAATTTTGCTTTGAAATTTGAATTTCTATAGAAAATTTTGTCAAAACTTTATTTCTACAAAAAATGTTCTCACAGAAAATCTTGCCAAAATTTTATTTCCACAGAAAATTTTGCCACAATTTTATTTCCGTAGAAAATCTTAACAAAATTTTATTTCTATAGAAAATCTACACAAAATTTTATTTACCCATCAAATTTTTTCAAAACCTTTTTCTAAAGAAAATGTTAACAAAATTTTATTTCTATAGAAAATCTTAACAAAATTTTATTTTAACACAAAATTTGTTAAAATTTTGGTTCCAAAAAATTTGTTTCAATTTTATTTCTATAGAAAATTTTGCTAAAATTTTATTTCCATAAAAATTTGTTTCAATTTTATTTCTATAGAAAATTTTGACAAAATTTTATTTCTATAGAATTTTTTTTTTCACTAGATATAATTTATAATTTACAGGTCAACTATCACAAAACAACAAAATTTTGTCAAAATTTTCTTTCTATAGAAAATTGTGTCAAAATTATATTTCAATAGAAAATTTTGTCAAAACTTTATTTCCAAAGAAATTTAGTCAAAATTTTATTTCCATAGAACATTTTTTCAAAATTTTATTTCTATAAAAAATTTTGTCAAAACTTTATTTCTACAAAAAATTTTCTCAAAATTTTATTTCCACAGAAAATTTTGCCAAAAATTTATTTCTACAAAAAATTTTCTCAAAATTTTGCCAAAAGTTCAACTATCAAACAACAACATTATATTTCAATAGAAAATTTTATCAAAACTTTATTTCTATAGAAAATTTTGTCAAAATTTTATTTCTATAGAAAAATTTTGTCAAAATTTCATTTCTATAGAGAATTGTGTCAAAATTTAAGTTTTATAGAAAATTTTGTCAAAATTTTATTTCTATAGAAAAATTTTTTCAAAACTTCATTTCTATAGAAAATTGTGTCAAAATTAAATTTTTATAGAAAATTTTGTAAAAAAATTATTTCTATAGAAAATTTTTTCAAAATGTTATTTCTATAGAACATTTTGTCAAAACTTTATTTCTACAAAAAATTTTCTCAAAATTTTATTTCCACAGAAAATTTTCCCAAAATTTTATTTCTATAGAAAAACTAAACAAAATTTTATTTTCACACAAAATTTTGTTTAAATTTTATTTCTGTAGAAAATTTTGTCAAAACTTTATTTCTACAAAAAATTTTCTCAAAATTTGATTTCCACAAAAAATTTTGCGAAAATTTTATTTCCATAGAAAATCTTAACAAAATTTTATTTCTATAGAAAATTTTATTTTCATACAAAATGTTGTCAAAATTTTTTATAGAAATAAAATAAAATAAAAAAATATATAGAAATAAAATGTTATTTCTATAGAAAATTTTGACAACATTTTATTTCTATAGAATTTTCTTTTTCTATAGAAACTAAACAATTATAATTAACAGTTAAAAGGTCACCTATCAAACAACAACAAAATTCTGTCCAAATTTTATTTCTATAGTAAATTGTGTCAAAATTATACTTCAATAGAAAATTTTGTCAAAATTTTATTTCCAAAGAAATTATTGTCAAAATTGTATTTCTATAGAAAATTTTGTCAAAATTTTATCTCTGTAGAAACTTTTGAAAAATCCTTATGAAAATTTTGTCAAAATTTTATTTCTATAGAAATTTTTATCGAAATTTTATTTCTGTAGAAAATTTGTCAAAATTTTGTTTCTTTATAATATATTGTCAAAATTATATTTCAATATTTGCCATCGAGCATGCATTTCCTTAGTATAATGACTATCTCTATTTCAAGATAAAATGTAATTTTAATCTCCTTAAAGTCCACTCTATTTCCCACAACTCTTAATATCGGAATAATACTAATGTAATAACAGTTAAATGAACCAATTAAATTCTTAATTTAATATTAATTACACTTGGCAATGGCAATTTATCTTAACACCCAATCCAACTGTTGAAATAAATGTCATCACAGAAATTTGTATTCCCTCACGAAATGGACAAATTTTGGGCAATTCATATTTGTGGGCCATCAAATGTCAACAAATTGTACTTTATGGAATTTTTGATGACTTTTCTGCACTTACTTCCATCATTTCCTACTTACTTGGTAAATGTCGTGCATATAAGGAAATGTGTCAATGATGATGATTCTCAAGTGGTTCGAGAAGGCAGAGGCAAGGGCGTAGAGTGATAAGTGAAGTAGAGTCGTTATCATTATCGTAACCACCTAATAAAGATACACTTTAACCAAAGAACCAAAGACCATGTGAAAGTTATAAACGTTATGAGTGATAATATATGAAGAACGACACAGAGAAAACAAGTATATATGGCCGTAAGTTCGGCCAGAACGAATCTTATGTACCCTCCACCATGGATTGCGTAGAAACTGCTACGAAAGACTGTCATCCACAATCGAATTATTTGGGTTGTGGTATCTTAAATCGTTTTCTAAATTGTGAGTTAGTCCATACGTGGTATATATTAGACAAAAAGGTATGCGTAGGTAAGTCTACAAATAATTACGAATCGATATGGACTTTTGCACTGTACGTTGCACTGTAACACCATGTACCAAATTTCAGCCGGATCGTATGAAATTTTCTTCTCTTAGAGGATCCGCAAGCCAAATCTGGGTATCGGTTTATATGGGGGCTATATATAATTATGGACCGATTTGGACCAATTTTTGCATGGTTGTTAGAGACCATATTCTAACATCATGTACCAAATTTCAGCCAGATCGGATGGAATTTGCTTCTCTTAGAGGCTACGAAAGCCAAATTGGGGGATTGTTTTTATGGGGGCTATATATAATTATTGACTGATGTGGACCAATTTTTGCATAGTTGTTAGAGACCATATACTAACACCATGTACCAAATTTCAGCCGGATCGTATGAAATTTTCTTCTCTTAGAGGATCCGCAAGCCAAATCTGGGTATCGGTTTATATGGGGGCTATATATAATTATGGACCGATGTGGACCAATTTTTGCATGGTTGTTAGATACCGTATACTAACATCATGTACCAAATTTCAGCCGGATCGGATGAAATTTGCTTCTCTTAGAGGGTCTGCAAGCCAAATTTGGGGGTCCGTTTATATGGGGGCTATAGGTAAAAGTGAACCGATATGGCCCATTTGCAATACCATCCCATTTGCACTACATCAATAACAACTACTTGTGCCAAGTTTCAAGTCGATAGCTTGTTGCGTTCGGAAGTTAGCGTGATTTCAACAGACGGATGGGCGGACGGACATGATCAGATCGACTCAGAATTTCACCACGACCCAGAATATATATACTTTATGGGGTCTGAGAGCAATATTTCGATGTGTTACAAACGGAATGACAAAGTTAATATACCCCCATCCTATGGTGGAGGGTATAAAAATATCACAAAATATCATCAACGTAAAGCTTCGATTGGGTCACTAGACCTCAAGCGCCGGCGATGGTAATGGTGAAGGCTCTCCGCTCGTATTCATCGAACCTGGGGTCCAAATATATGCCGAATATTATCGAGAACATGTCCTAAAAGCAGTATTGAAGTCCTGGACAAACAAACATATCGGCAGCAAATCGACAAACGTTTTCTATAGAAATTAAATTTTTTACAAAATTTTCTATAGAAATTAAATTTTTTACAAAATTTTCTATAGAAATAAAATTTTGACAAAATCTTCTATGGAAATTAAATTTTGAGAAAATTTTCTTTAGAAATAAAATTTTGACAAAATTTTCTATTGAAATAAAATTTTGAGAAAATTTTCTATAGAAATAAAATTTTGAGAAATTTGTTTTGATCTCAACTTTAAAACCATTGTGTTGACTAAACTACAAGAGTAGCTTAATCAACAGAGGAAAAGAATGTTTGTCAAATTTATTTGGGCAAAGCTATAGACTGTAAAATGGTTGAATGGACGCACGTTTTCAATAGAAATAAAATGTTGAAAAAGTTTTCTATAGAAATAAAATTTTGAAAAAATTTTCTATAGAAATAAAATTTTGCACAAATTTTCTATAGAAATAAAATTTTTAGAAAATTTTCTGTAGAAATAAAATACGGAGAAAATGTTCTATATAAATAAAATTTTCTATAGAAATACAATTTTGGCGAAATTTTCTGTTGAAAAAAAATTTTTGAGAAATTTTGCTATAGAAATAAAATTTTGACAGAATTTACCGTAGAAATACAATTTTGACAAAATTTTCTATAGACACAAAATTTTGACAAAATCTCTATAGAAATAAAATTTTGCCAAAATTTTCTATAGAAATAAAATTTTGACAAAATTTTTTATAAAAATAAAATTTTGACAAAATTTTCTTTTGAAATAAAATTGTGACAAAATTTTCTTTTGAAATAAAATTGTGACAACATTTGCTATAAAAAGAAACTGTTGACAACATTTTTTTAATTAAAATTGTGACAAAATTTTGTATCGAAATAACATTTTGACAACATTTTCTGTAGGAATAAAGTTTTGAGAAAATCGTCAATAAAAGTAAAATGGTGACGAAATTTTTTATGGAAATAAAATTTTGAAAAAAATTCTCGATAGAAATGAAAGTTTGAGAAAATTTTCTATAGAAATAGAATTTTGACAAAATTTTTTATAGAAATAAAGTTTTAACAAAATTTTCTATGGAAATAATATTTTGCAAACTTTTTTTTATAAAAATAAAATTTTGACAAAATTTTCTATAGAAATAAAATTTTGACAAAATTTTTTATAAAAATAAAAATTTGACAAAATTTTCTTTTGAAAAAAATTGTGACAAAATTTTCTTTTGAAATAAAATTGTGACAAAATTTTCTTTTGAAATAAAATTGTGACAACATTTTCTATAAAAAGAAAATTTTGACAAAATTTTTTTAAATAAAATTGTGACAAAATTTTGTATCGAAATAACATTTTGACAAAATTTTAAGTGTATAGAAAATTTTCTGTAGGAATAAAGTGTTGAGAAAATCGTCAATAATAGTAAAATGTTGACGAAATTTTTTATGGAAATAAAATTTTGAAAAAATTCTCGATAGAAATGAAAGCTTGAGAAAATTTTCTATAGAAATAAAATTTTGACAAAATTTTTTATAGAAATAAAATTTTAACAAAATTTTCTATGGAAATAATATTTTGCAAAATTTTTTATAAAAATAAAATTTTTCCAAAATTTTCTATAGAAATAAAATTTTGACAAAATTTTTATAGAAATAAAATTTTGACAAAATTTTTTATAAAAATAAAATTTTGAGAAAATTTTCTTTTGAAATAAAATTGTGACAAAATTTTCTTTTGAAATAAAATTGTGACAACATTTGCTATAAAAAGAAAATTTTGACAACATTTTTTTAAATAAAATTGTGACAACATTTTTTTATTGAACAACATTTTCTGTAGGAATAAAGTGTTGAGAAAATCGTCAATAATAGTAAAATGTTGGCGAAATTTTTTATGGAAATAAAATTTTGAAAAAATTCTCGATAGAAATGAAAGTTTGAGAAAATTTTGTATAGAAATAAAATTTTGACAAAAATTTTTATAGAAATAAAATTTTAACAAAATTTTCTATGGAAATAATATTTTGCAAAATTTTTTTATAAAAATAAAATTTTGACCAAATTTTTTGTAGAAATAAAATTTTGACAAAATGTTCTATAGAAATAAAATTTTCACAAAATTTCCAAAAGACGTAAAATTTTAACAAAATTTTCTCTAGAAATAAAATTTTAATAAAATTTGCAATAAATTCAATATCCTTAAAAATGTTAATTTTTGTCAATAAAGGTTATATGTGAGAAATTTTCTTTAGGCATCTAATTGAAACACTTCTTTCTTTTTCCCTCCCTCTCTCTCTCAATTAATCATTTTATTAGCGGGATTTGTCTATGATCTTTGGAAGATATTAAAAATCTATCATTCCAAAAAAACAAATATTTATCACCCTTTACAACATTCCTCGATATAAAAGTAAACATTTTACGAATGCTCATGCCGTATGTGCTTGAGGAATGCCCAAAGAATAATAATAATTGACATTTTTATGGTGATTATTATTATTTTGCTGTAAGCCTTAACAACCGACAGAATGTCATAATTTCAAAGAGGAAGTCTTTACATACAACCAACTCACCCAAAAGAGAACAAAATAATGCAAAGGCATTGACATCGTCATGCGAGCATTGTCAGTAGAGACTTGCATCAATTGTGTAAAAATCCTACGTACATAGCATGAATATTTACCAAGATTTTGCCAACCATGAGGTGGGAGAGACAGGCGGAGAGGACAGTAAATGGAGAACGAGAGAGTGAGTATTGGCTTTTGTCGTAAATATACCAACATTAATTTGTGGTTGTGTATTATGTGCAACTTTTGCATTCTAAACATCCACAACCTAGCAAAGGACAATGCCATTCATAATGATTCTTGATGGCGATGGACGGAATATTAAAATCTTTTCGTGCCAAGATGAAAAGCCCCAACAAATAGCAATAGAACCAATTCCAAAAAGCAATAGGTGCCAGTTTCTATATGCACTTACACAGCCACACACGCATACACACACGAAGAGTTAAGAAGACAATATTATATGACAAGGCCTAGTTTATGGTATGTGAGAACAAACAAAGCCTGTAGGCTTCTTCTCCCCAATTGCTGGAATTTTTGATGAAAAGAAATGATCACAATATGTTTCTTCATATACGCCATCATAGAATGGAGTTTGCGTTACTCTTTGTATAATAGAGAGAATATGGAGCCACCAACTTCACTCTGGGTTTCATTAAAATATCGGAGAGCCATTGGTATTGGTATAGATAACTTTGTCAAAATTTTATTTCCATAGAATATTCTATCATAATTTTATTTTTATAGAAAATTTTTTCAAAATTGTATTTCTATAAAAACTTTAATCAAAATTTTATTTTTATACATAAACTTGTCAGAATTTTATTTTTATAGAAAATTTTGTCAGAGTTTTATATCTGTACAAAAAAAAAATTATTTCTATAGCAAATTTTATCAAAAAAGAAAATTTTCTATAAAAATAAAATTTTGTCAAAATTTTATTACGTTTTGTTTTGTTATTGTTGGTTTATTCTTCAATCATTTTTGTTGTTTTTGACAGTCTGCTTTGCCTAAACAAAGTTTTTGACAAAGGAAAAGAAAAATGTTTGCATCTTTGTTTAGGCAAAACCGACTATCAAAAAACCTTTTTTCAGCAGGTTCAAGTGTAGTTAACTTTGGGTTGATAGCTTTGCTGCAAGTAGAGGATGCTCATGAGGAATGTGGTAATTCCGAAACAGCTGTAAATCCAACCATCTTACAGGCTATAGGGCTTTACCCAAATAAATTTCAAATAAATTCCATCTGTTGGTTAAGCTACACTTGTAGTTTAGGCAATGAATGATTTTCAGCTGAAATCAAAAACAAAATCTTTTTTCTATTTTTTTCTATAGAAAATCTTGTCAAAATTTTATTCCGTCAAAATTTTGTTTCTATAGAAAATTTTGACAAAAATTTATTCCGTCAAAATTTCATTTTTAAAGAAAATTTTGTCAAAATTTTATTTCTATAGAAAATTTGTCAAAATTTTATTTCAATAGAACATTTTGTCAAAACTTTATTTTTATAGAAAATTTTGTCAAAATTTCATTTCTATAGAAAATTTTGTCAGAATTTTATCTCTATCGAAAATTTTGTCAAAATGTTATTTCTATAGAAAATTTGTCAAAATTTTATTTCAATAGAACATTTTGTCAAAACTTTATTGTTATAGAAAATTTTGTCAAAATTTCATTTCTATAGAAAATTTTGTAAACATTTTATTTCTATAGACATTTTTATCAAAATTTTATATCTATACAAGATTTTCTTAAAATTTTATTTCTTTAGAAAATTTTGTCAAAATCTTATTTTTATAGACAATTTTGTCAAAATTTTATTTCACCAGAATTTCTGTGGAAAATTTTATTTCTATAGAAAATTTCGTCACAATTTTATTTCCGTGGAAAATTTTGTCGAAAATTTATATCTATGGAAAATTTTGTCAAAATTTTAATTCTATAGAAAATCTTGTCAAAATTTTATTCCGTCAAAATTTTATTTCTATCGAAAAATTTGCCAGAATTTTATTTCTATAGCAAATTTTGTCAAAATTTTATTTCTGTGCAAAATTTTGTCACAATTTTATTTCTGTGGAAAATTTTTTCAAAATTTTATTTCTATAGAAAATCTTGTCAAAATTTTATTCCGTCAAAATTTTATTTTGCCAGAATTTCTGTGGAAAATTTTATTTCTATAGAAAATTTTGTCACAATTTTATTTCTGTGGAAAATTTTTTCCAAATTTTTTTTCTACGGAAAATGTTGTCAAAATTTTATTTCTATAGAAAATCTTGTCACAATTTTATTCCATAAAAATTTTATTTCTATAGAAAATTTTGACAAAATTTTATTTCTATCGAAAAATTTGCCAGAATTTTATTTCTTGTCAAAATTTTATTTCAATAGAACAATTCGTCAAAATTTTATTTCTATAGAAAATCTTGTCAAAATTTTATTGCGTCAAAATTTTGTTTCTATAGACAATTTTGACAAAAATTTATTCCGTCAAAATTTCATTTTTATAGAAAATTTTGTCAAAATTTTATTTCTATAGAAAATTTGTCAAAATTTTATTTCAATAGAACATTTTGTCAAAACTTTATTTTTATAGAAAATTTTGTCAAAATTTCATTTCTATAGAAAATTTTGTCAGAATTTTATCTCTATCGAAAATTTTGTCAAAATGTTATTTCTATAGAAAATTTTTCAAAATTTTATTTCAATAGAACATTTTGTCAAAACTTTATTGTTATAGAAAATTTTGTCAAAATTTCATTTCTATAGAAAATTTTGTAAACATTTTATTTCTATAGACATTTTTATCAAAATGTTATATCTATACAAGATTTTCTTAAAATTTTATTTCTTTAGAAAATTTTGTCAAAATCTTATTTTTATAGACAACTTTGTCAAAATTTTATTTCACCAGAATTTCTGTGGAAAATTTTATTTCTATAGAAAATTTCGTCACAATTTTATTTCCGTGGAAAATTTTGTCGAAAATTTATATCTATGGAAAATTTTGTCAAAATTTTAATTCTATAGAAAATCTTGTCAAAATTTTATTCCGTCAAAATTTTATTTCTATAGCAAATTTTGTCAAAATTTTATTTCTGTGGAAAAATTTGCCAGAATTTTATTTCTATAGCAAATTTTGTCAAAATTTTATTTCTGTGGAAAATTTTGTCACAATTTTATTTCTGTGGAAAATTTTGTCAAAATTTTATTTCTATAGAAAATTTTGTTTACAATTTTATTTCTGTTGAAAATTTTTTCAAAATTTTTTTTTCTTCGGAAAATGTTGTCAAAATTGTATTTCTATAGAAAATCTTGTCACAATTTTATTCCATCAAAATTTTATTTCTATAGAAAATTTTGACAAAATTTTATTTCTATAGAAAATTTTGTCAAAATTTTATTTCTATAGAAAATTTGTCAAAATTTTATTTCAATAGAACAATTCGTCAAAATTTTATTTCTATAGAAAATCTTGTCAAAATTTTATTCCGTCAAAATTTTATTTCTATCGAAAAATTTGCCTGAATTTTATTTCTAAAGAAAATTTAGTCAAAATTTTATTTCTGTGGAAAATTTATGTCACAATTTTATTTCTATAGAAAATCTTGTCAAAATTTTATTCCGTCAAAATTTTATTTCTATAGAAAATTTTGTCACAATTTTATTTCTGTGGAAAATTTTGTCAAAATTTTTTCCTATGGAAAATGTTATCAAAATTTTATTTCTATAGAAAATCTTGTCAAAATTTTATTCCGTTTTATTTCTATACAAAATTTTCTTAAAATTTCATTCCTTTAGAAAATTTTGTCAAAATTTTATTTTTATAGAAAATTTTTTCAAAATTTTATTTCGCCAGAATTTCTGTGGAAAATTTTATTTCTATAGAAAGTTTTGTCACAATTTTATTTCTGTGGAAAATTTTGTCAACATTTTATTTCTATGGAAAATTTTGTCTTAAATTTAATTATATAGAAAATTTTGTCTAAATTTTAAGTGTATAGAAAATTTTCTCAAAAATTCATTTTTATACAAAAATCTTTCAGAATTTTTATTCCATAGAATTTTTTCTCAAAATTTTATTTCTATAGAAACTTTGTCAAAATGTTATTCAAATTTTATTGATATGGAAAATTTTGTCTAAATTTTATTTCTATAGAAAATTTTGTGAAATTATTTTTTCTATAGAAAATTTTGTCAAAGCTTTTATTTATATAGACAATTTTGCTAAAATTTTATTTATAAAGAAAATTTTGTCAGAACTTTAGTTCTATAGAAAATATTGTCAAAACTTTATTTCTATTGAAAATTTTGTCAAAATTTTATTATTGTAGGAAATTTGTGGAGTAACTCTTAGTTGGAGAGGAATATTTTTCAAAGTCTACCAAACCTTAAAAAATGCTACAATCCACAAAAACGTGCAAAATCTACCAGTTTTGGTAGAAGAATTCTACCAACTGAGGCAACCGTGTTACCCACTCCAACCACATATTGAAAATATGTGGTTGGAGTTCACATCTAAGGTCCCTGAAAAAATACAAGCAATTTAAATAAATCGCCCATTGCCATGCCTCATAAAACATCTCGAGTACTCTCTGGTCTGGTGTAAACCATGATAACCTCAATGAACTGAAAAATACCAAAAAACACAAAAGGCCATCATGAAAAGTCGAGCAGAGATAATGATGGTGATTGGTGATAGTCAGGGCTACACCACAGCTATGGTCCAAACACATAAGTGGTGATGCTGAGAAGCCTGACAATGGTAATGGTGGTTACTACAAGAAAAAGTTGACCTCAAGGATAAAAAAAAACACAGACACCATGGAGAAACGATCCCTACATCAGCGTTAGCTTCAGTAACAATTTATTATTTTTGTTGTTACAAAATAATTAATTTATATCATTTAACATGACAACACAATTTTAATTATACCAACGGACAACCAGAGCAACAACTGCAATGGCAAAAGCATTTACGAAATATCCTTGTATCCACAGTACCAACGAACCTCAGGCTATAGAGCACAGACATGGGCTATAAGTACACATGAATGTGTACGTGTGTATAGATGTATTTCCATTGCATCTCAGCTCTCAGATTGCTGCACATTAAGCCTATCATTGGAAAAGCCGGTAGTGGCATAAGAGACACGAAAAAAAGCAATGTTGCAGAAAAAATGCTAGCTGTAAGTCAGCAAAGCATGAAATATTACATTGGACCTCATTTACTGTACTTGGATAATTTTAGTTAAAGGACAATGACAATGGCTTTTGGCCAGCCAGCCACAGCCAGCCTTCATTTCATGGTGCAAGGCCGTTTGTATTTTCTTTACGGAAAATGTTGTAATTGCAAACAAATGCAGGTAATTAATCTATGGAAATTTCATAGTGACACTTGTTACAAATATCAACCTGGACTTTGATTACAAAAATTCATCAATAGAGTTACCTTGAGTATTGCTATTATAGGGGGGTGCTTTCCTCTTTTATGGATTGGTACAGAATATCGATCGCCACAGGGAATGAGTTTTTCTTTATACCAAATAACATAGGATGGTGATGGCAAAATCATAAACAAGTATATACAGCAGTAAGTTCGGCCGAGCCGAATCTTAAATACCCACCACCATGGATCAAATATAAGAGCTTACTTTGAAAACTCATCGTCGTAGCGGGTTATTTGATAATCTTCTCCCAAGCAAATTAGTTCAACCAGTACGCTTCCCGAAGAAAAAATTTAAAGATTCCACCTATGAAGACCAGATCAGATTCTGGATTTATGAGAACCAATTTTTATACCCTCCACCATAGGATGGGGGGTATATAAACTTTGTCATTTCGTTTGTAACACATCGAAATATTGCTCTAAGACCCCATAAAGTATATATATTCTGGGTCGTGGTGAAACTCTGAGTCGATCTGAGCATGTCCGTCCGTCTGTTGAAATCACGCTAACTTCCGAACGAAACAAGCTATCGACTTGAAACTTGGCACAAGTAGTTGTTATTGATGTAGGTCGGATGGTATTGAAAATGGGCCATATCGGTCCACTTTTACATATAGCCCCCATATAAACGGACACCCAAATTTGGTTTGCGAATCCTCTAAGAGAAGCAAATTTCATCCGATCCGGCTAAAATATGGTACAAGGTGTTAGTATATGATCTCTAACAACCATGCCAAAATTGGTCCACATCGGTCCATAATTATATATAGCCCCCATATAAACCGATCCCCAAATTTGACCTCCGGAGCCTCTTGGAAGAGCAAAATTCATCCGATTCGGTTGAAATTTGGTACCTGAAGTTAGTATATGGTATCCAACAAGAATGCAGGAATTGGTTCATATCAGTCCATAATTATATATAGCCCCCATATAAACCGATCCCCAGATTTGACCTCCGGTGCCTTTTGGAGAAGCAAAATTCATCCGATCCGATTGAAATTTGGTACATGGTGTTAGTATATAGTCTTTATCAACCATGCAAAAATTGGTCCACATCGGTCCATAATTATATATAGCTCCCATATAAACCGATCCCCAGATTTGGCTTGCGAAGCCTCTAAGAGAAGAAAATTTCATCCGATCCGATTGAAATTTGGTACGTGGTGTTAGTATATGGTATCCAACAACCATGCAGGAATTGGTCCATATGGGTCCATAGTTATATATAGCCCCCATATAAATCGATCCCCAGATTTGGCTTGCGGAGCCTCTAAGAGAATCAATTTTCATTCGATCCGGTTGAAATTTGGTACGTGGTGTCAGCATATGATATCAGTTCATAATCATGGTTGCCACTCGAGCCAAAAATAATTTACCAAAATTTTATTTCTATAGAAAATTTTGTTAAAATTTTATTTCTATAGAAAAATTTTTTTTAAATTTTATTCTATAGAAAATCCTCCCAAATTTTAATTCTATAGAAAATTTAGTCAATATTTTATTTCTATAGAAAATTTTGTCAAAATTTTATTTCAAAAGAAATTTTGTCAAAATTTTATTTCTATAGAAAATTTTTCCCAAATTTTATTTCTATAGATTTTTATACCCTTCACCACTACTGTGGTACAGGGTATAATAAGTTTGTGCATTTGTATGTAACGCCAAGAAGGAAAAGTCTGAGACCCATCGTTTAGTATACCGATCGTCTTAGAATTAAATTCGGAGTCGATTTAGCGATGTCCGTCTGTCTGTCTGTCTGTCCGTCTGTCTGTCTGTCTGTCTGTCTGTCCGTCTGTCTGTCTGTTGATGTATTTTTGTGTGCAAAGTACAGCTCGCAGTTTTAGTCCGATTGTCCTAAAATTTGGTATAGGGTCCTGTTTCGGCTCAAAGACGATCCCTATTGATTTTGGAAAAAATCGGTTCAAATTTAGATATAGCTGCCATATATATTTTTCACCGATCTGGTCATAATTGGAGTGTATGTCAACCGATCTTCCTAAAATTCCGTACATCCGAATATTTTATGAGTCTCGAAAAACTTGCAAAATATCAGCCAAATCGGTTTAGATTTAGATATAGCTCCCATATATAGATTTCTCCCGATTTACACTCATTTGCCCACAGAGGCCAATTTTTTGCTCCGATTTAGTTAAAATTTTGCACAGGGAGTAGAATTAGCATTGTAGCTATGCGTGCCAAATTTGGTTGAAATCGGTTCAGATTTAGATATAGCTCCCATATATATGTTTTTCTGATTTCGACAAAAATGGTCAAAATACCAACATTTTCCTTGTAAAATCGCCACTGCTTAGTCGAAAAGTTGTAAAAATGACTCTAATTTTCCTAAACTTCTAATACATATATATCGAGCGATAAATCATAAATAAACTTTTGCGAAGTTTCCTTAAAATTGCTTCAGATTTAAATGTTTCCCATATTTATACCCTGCTCCACACTGTTGAACAGGGTATTATAAGTTAGTGCATATGTTTGTAACACCCAGAAGGAGACGAGATAGACACATGGTGTCTTTGGCAATAATGCTTAGGGTGGGCCCCTGAGTCGATATAATCATGTCCGTCTGTCCGTCCGTCTGTCTGTGAACACATTTTTGTGATCAAAGTCTAGGTCGCAATTTAAGTCCAATCGCCTTCAAATTTGGCACATGTTCCTAATTTGGGTCAGAATAGAACCCTATTGATTTTGGAAGAAATCGGTTCAGATTTAGATATGGCTCCCATATATATCTTTCGCCCGATATGCACTAATATGGACCCAGCAGCCAGAGTTTTATACTGATTTATACCGATTTCCTTGAAATTTTGTACAAACATAACACTTAGTCGTATAGTCAAGTGTGCAAAATTTGATTGAAATCGGTTCAGATTTAGATATAGCTCCCATATATATCTTTCGCCCGATATGGACTTATAGGGCCCCAGAAGCCAAATTTTTGTCCGAATTTGGTTGAAATTTTGCACTAGGAGTACAACTAGTAGTATAGTCAAGTGTGCAAAATTTGATTGAAATCGGTTCAGATTTAGATATAGCTGCCATATATATCTTTCGCCCGATATGGATTAATATGGTCCTAAAAGCCAGAGTTTTTGCCCAATTTGATGAAATTTTGCACAGGGAGTAAAATTGCTTCAGATTTAAATGTTTCCCATATTTATACCCTGCGCCACACTGTGGACCAGGGTATTATAAGTTATTTTTACTAAAATTGTGTTCCATTAGCCAACTTAAATTTTGAGTCTATAGATTTTGTAAGTCTATCAAATTCTGTCCAAATCGAGTGATATTTAAATGTATGTATTTGGGACAAACCTTTATATATAGCACCCAACACATTTGACGGATGTGATATGGTATCGAAAATTTAGATCTACAAAGTGGTGCAGGGTATAATATAGTCGGCCCCGCCCGACTTTAGACTTTCCTTACTTGTTATACCCTCCACCATAGGATGGGGGTACATTAACTTTGTCATTCCGTTTGTAACACATCGAAATATTGCTCTAAGACTCCATAAAGTATATATATTCTGGGTCGTGGTGAAATTCTGAGCCGATCTGAGCATGTCCGTCCGTCCGTCTGTTGAAATCACGCTAACTTCCGAACGAAACAAGCTATCGACTTGAAACTTGGCACAAGTAGTTGTTATTGATGTAGGTCGGATGGTATTGCAAATGGGCCATATCGGTCTACTTTTACGTATAGCCCCCATATAAACGGACCCCCAAATTTGGCTTGCGATTGCTCTAAGAGAAGCAAATTTCATCCGATCCGGCTGAAATTTGGTACATGGTGTTAGTATATGGTATCTAACAACCTTGCCAAAATTGGTCCATATCGGTCCACTTTTACGTATAGCCCCCATATAAACGGACCCCCAAATTTGGCTTGCGATTGCTCTAAGAGAACAAAATTTCATCCGATCCGACTGAAATTTGGTACATGGTGTTGGTATATGTTCTCTAACAACCATGCAATAATTGGTCCATATGGGTCCACTTTTCCGTATAGCCCCCATATAAACCGATCCCCCAATTTGGCTTGCGGAGCCTCTAAGGGAAGCAAATTTCATCCGATCCGGCTGAAATTTGGTACATGGTGTTGGTATATGTTCTCTAATGACCATGCAAAAATTGGTCCACATCGACCCATAATTATATATAGCCCCCATATAAGCCGATCCCCAGATTTGTCCTCCGGAGCCTCTTGGAGGAGCAAAATTCATCCGATCCGGTTGAAATTTGCAACGTGGTGTTAGTATAAGGCCGCTAACAACCATGCCAAAATTGGTCCATATCGGTCTATAGTTATATATAGCCGATCCCCAATCACACAAAAATTTGTCCATATCGGTTCATAATCATGGTTGCCACTCGAGCCAAAAATAATCTACCAAAATTTTATTTTTATAGAAAACATTGTCAAAATTGTATTTTTATAGAAAATTTTGTCAAAATTTTATTTCTATAGAAAATTTTCACAAAATTTAATTTCTATAGAAAATTTTGACAAAATTTTATTTCTATAGAAAATTTTGTCAAAATTTTATTTATATAGAAAATTTTTTCCAAATTATATTTCTATAGAAAATTTTTTTCAAATTTTATTTCTATAGAAAATTTTGTCAAAATTTTACTTCTATAGAAAATGTTGTCAAAATTTTATTTCTATAGAAACTTTAAACTTAATTATATACGTATTTAATCGGCCTTTTTAAGTTTAATATATACCACGTATGGACTACGTGGTATATATTATGATATTAGGAAGTTTTAAGATACCTTGCCATCGGCTTCAGTAGAAGTTTCTACGCAATCCATGGTGGAGGGTACATAAGCTTCGGCCTGGCCGAACTTACGGCCGTATATACTTGTTTTTTTATTTTTTTTTTTGGTTAATGGACTTTCGCAAATCCTTCCATAATTATTTTTAATGTTTAACTTCTTTACATTTACCAAGGTCTATCTACAAAGTTACCATTAACACTGACATTAAAAGTAAGCAAGAGACCAATAGACCCCTTGCCGCCACCACATATACACAATTATGCATTTAAAACATCCAACAGAAATCATAGTTCTCTAGAAAACCAATCTACCTGTTTGCTATCCAATCAAATGGAATATAAGAGTAGCTGCCATATTTTTGTAACTCACTCATTCTCTCATACTACGAAGACTCACGTAGTGTATAACAAAAGGTTTAGGGATTTCATTGGAAGGAAATTGGAGATTAAAGAAAATTTGAAACAATTTGGTAAAAATTTTTGTTAATATAGAAAATTTTGTTAAAATTTTATTTTTATAGAAAAAACTGTCAAAATCTTATATCTATAACAAATTTTGTCAAAAATTTATTTCCATAGAAAATTTCCTCAATATTTTATTACTATAACAATTTTTGTCAACATTTTATTCAAAAATTTATTTCTATGGAAAATTTTGTCAAAATTTTATTACTATGGAAAATGTTGTTACATTACTGCAGTAACAAAACGAAATAAAAATAAGATTAAGGGACTTGTAGTTATATGAATAGATGATGTACAGTGGGAGTAAAGACGATGATGTTTTCTCCATAAGGTGTTAGCATAAAAGGTCCAAAATTGAGTTATCTATACCAGCCAGATCTATATTAAAGGCTGTGGAAAGGTTCATTCGACCGGACCGAAACATGTACAGTCTAGGCATGTATAGATTTGTATCTGGCGTTTTCTTTTCAATGACTCTATTAATTAAGTTCTTTAATCTAAATTTGCCCATAAATCTCGATTGATAATTGTAAAATTAGATATAATTCATTTGGACGTTAATTGCCTGTTTCGGTATCAGGCTAACATGAAAAATAATTTTATTACTATAGAACATTTTGTCAAAATTTTATTTCATAAGACAATTTTGTCAAAATTTCATTTCTATAGAAAATTTTGTCAACATTTTATTTCTATAGAAAATTTGGTCAAATTTTTATTTCTATCGAATTTTTTAACAAAATGTTATTTCTATAGAAAGTTTTTGGCAAAATTTTATTTCTATAGAAAATTTTGTCAAAAATTGACAAACATTCTTTTCCTCTGTTGGTTAAGCTACTCTTGCCACCGTGGTGCAATGGTTAGCATGCCCGCCTTGCATACACAAGGTCGTGGGTTCGATTCCTGCTACGACCGAACACCAAAAAGTTTTTCAGCGGTGGATTATCCCACCTCAGTAATGCTGGTGACATTTCTGAAGGTTTCAAAGCTTCTCTAAGTGGTTTCACTGGAATGTGGAACGCCGTTCGGACTCGGCTATAAAAAGGAGGTCCCTTGTCATTGAGCTTAATATGGAATCGGGCAGCACTCAGTGATAAGAGAGAAGTTCACCACTGTGGTATCACAATGGACTGAATAGTCTAAGTGAGCCTGATACATCGGGCTGCCACATAACCTAACCTAACCTAACCTACTCTTGTAGTTTAGTCAACGCAATGCGTTTTAAGCTGAGATCAAAACAACAAATATGATTGAAGTACAAACCAACAATAACAAAACAAAACGAATGAAGTAAGAGGAAGTACGCTCAAAATAAACCCAGCCAACTGCATTCAAATCGATGATTTGAAGGTGGCAAAGGAAAAGAGAAATGTTTGTACAAAGATTTATCTCGGCAAAAGCCCACTATCATAAACCTTTTTTCGGAAGGTTCAAGTGTGGTTCACTTTAGGTTTGGTGAACTACCAGAATTTGTTCTGATAATTGGTTGATAGTTTTGCTGCAAGCAGAGGATGCCGATGAGGATTGTGGTAATTCCGAAACGTGTGTCCATCCAACCACCTTGCAGTCTATAGGGCTTTGCCCAAATAAATTTGACAAACATTCTTTCCCTCTGTTGGTTAAGCTACTCTTGTTGTTTAGGCAACACAATGGTTTTTAAGCTGAGATCAAAACAACAAATACAATTTATTTCTATAGAAAAGTTTCTCAAACTTTTATTCCAATGGAAAATTTGGTCAAAATTTTATTTCTATAGAAAATTTGGACAACATTTTATTTTCATACAAAATTTTCTCAAAATTTTATTTCTATAGAAAATTTTGTCAAAATTTTATTTCTATAAAAAATTGTGTCAAAATTTCATTTCTATAGAAAATTTTGTCAAAATTTTATTTCTGTAGAAAATTTTGTCAAAATTTTATTTCTATAGAAAATTTTATCATAATTTTATTTCAATAGAAAATTTTATCACAATTTTATTTCTATAGAGAATTTTGTCAAAATTTTATTTCTGTAGAGAATTTTGTCAAAATATAGAAATAATCTATAGAAAATTTTGTAAAAATTTCATTTCTATAGCACAAGTTTACTTCTATAGATAAATTGTATTTCTATAGCAAAATTTTCTCAAAATTTTATTCCTATACCAGTCTTTTGTGAAAATTTTATTTCTATAGAAAATTTTGTCAAAATTTTATTTCTACAGAACGTTTTGTTAAAATTTTTCCAATATTTTATTTCTATAGAAAATTTTAGAATATAGAGATTTTATTTCTATAGAAAATTGTGTTAAAAATTTATTTCTATAGAAAATTTTGTCAAAATTTTATTTGTATAGAAAATTTTTTTCAAAACTTTATTTCTATAGAAAATTTTGTCCAAATTTTATTTCAATAGAAGATTTTTTCAAAATTTTATTGCTATAGAAATTTTTTCAAAATTTTATTTCTAAAGAAAAAATTGTCAAAATTCTATTTCCATAGATCATTTTGTTCAAAATTTTATTTCTATAGAAAATTGTGTCAAAATTTTCTTCCTATAGAAAATTTTGTAAAACTTTTATTTCCATACAATATTTTATTTGTACAAAGATTTATCTAGGCAAAGGCCAACTATCATAAACCTTTTTTCGGAGGGTTCAGTGTGGGTTTTGTTGGGTTTAATAAACTGCCTGAATTTATTCTGATAAGTGGTTTTTTGTTTTGCCGCAAGTAGAGGATGCTGATGAGGATTGTGGTAATTCCGAAACGTGCGTCCATCCAACCATCTTGCAGTCTATAGGGCTTTGCCCAAATAAATTTGACAAACTTTCTTTTCCTCTGTTGGTTAAGCTACTCTTGTAGTTTAGTCAACGCAATGATTTTTAAGCTGAGATCAAAACAACAAATAAAATTCATTTCTATAGAAAAATTTCTCAAACTTTTATTCCAATACAAAATTTGGTCAAAATTGTATTTCTATAGAAAATTTGGTCAAAATTTTATTTCTATAGAAAATTTTGTCAACATTTTATTTCTATAGAAAATTTTGTCAAAATTTTATTTCTATGGACAATTTTGTCAAAATTTTATTTCCAAAGAAAATTTTGTCAAAACTTTATTTCCAAAGAAAATATTGCCAAAATTTTATTTCTATAGAAAATTTTGTCAAAATTTTATTTCTATAGAAAATTTTGTCAAAATTCTATTTCTATAGAAAATTTTGTCAAAATTTTATTTCTATGGAAATTTTGTCAAAAGTTGTTTTTCTATAGGAAATTTTATCAAAATTTTATTTCTATGGACAATTTTTTAGAAATTTTATTTTCAAAGAAAATTTTGTCAAAACTTTATTTCCAAAGAAAATATTGCCAAAATTTTATTTCTATAGAAAATTTTGTCAAAATTTTATTGCTATTGAAATTTTTCTCAAAATTTTATTTCTATAGAAAAAATTGTCAAAATTCTATTTCTATAGATCATTTTGTTCAAAATTTTATTTCTATAGAAATTATAAATTCAAAATTTTTAAAAAGTCAAAATTTAGAAAATTCAGTTTTTCCAATTTTTTGAAAAGTCTTAATGTCGACATTCTCATTAAATTTTTCTCATCTGCAACTAATATGACTATTAGCTTCACCCAAACCCAAAATTTTTAAAACCCAGTCCGCAATGGCATCCCTAATACGACGAAATGATGAACATTATCATTGTCATTAACTTCAATAGCCCGGCGGGTTATAATAAATTGTATCCTCTGGTAAGAATGTTGCCACAATAGAAGGGGAAAACAAACAAAATAACACTCGGTTGTTAAAAATTTATTTCTATAGAAAATTTTGTCAAAATTGTAGTTCTATAGAAAATTTTGTAAAAATTTTAATTCGATAGAAAATTTGGCAAAATTTTAAATTCTATAGAAAATTTTGCCTAAATTTTATTTCTATAGAACATTTTGTCAAAAGTTTTTTTTCTATAGGAAATTTTATCAAAATTTTATTTCTATGGACAATTTTTTAGAAATTTTATTTTCAAAGAAAATTTTGTCAAAACTTTATTTCCAAAGAAAATATTGCCAAAATTTTATTTCTATAGAAAATTTTGTCAAAATTTTATTTCTATAGAAAATTTTGTCAAAATTTTATTTCTATGGAAAATTGTGTCAAAATTTTATTTCTATTGAAAATGTTATAAAAATTTTTAATCTATAGAAAATTTTCTTAAAAATGTATTTCTATAAAAAATTCTATCAAAATTTCAATTCTATAGAAAATTTTGTCAAAATTTTATTTCTGTAGAAAATTTTGTCAAAATTTTATTTCTATAGAAAATTTTCTCCAAATTTTATTTCTATAGAGAATGTTGTCAAAATTTTATTTCTGTAGAGAATTTTGTCAAAATTTCATTTCTATAGGACAATTTTACCTCTATAGATAAATTGTATTTCCATAGCAAAATTTTCGCAAAATTTTATTTCTATAGCAAACTTTTGTGAAAATTTAATTTCTATTTCTACAGAACATTTTGTCAACATTTTTGGCAATATTTTATTTCTATAGAAAATTTTTCCAATTTTTTGAAAAGTCTTAAGGTCGACATTCTCATTAAATTTTTCTCATCTGCAACTAATATGACTATTAGCTCTAATTTCACCCAAACCCAAAATTTTTAAAACCCAGTCCGCAATGGCATCCCTAATACGACGAAATGATGAACATTATCATTGTCATTAACTTCAATAGCCCGGCGGGTTATAATAAATTGTATCCTCTGGTAAGAATGTTGCCACAATAGAAGGGGAAAACAAACAAAATAACACTCGGTTGACTATCATCACAATACACGAAAGAGATGTCGATAGATGAGTGGAAATGGGCGGGGAAGAAATGCTAACAAAGCAAATAACCAACAACCAAAGAAGGCAGTCAGGCACAGACAGAAACGGACATTATAAATAATTGATGAAATTTTGTAAATAAATAATTGCAAGAAAACACTCGTAAATAACACATCAAATTGAATAGAACCACAAAACGAGAGCTAGAGTGTGAGTGAGAGAGAGAGAGTGAGAACAAGAGCAAGAGGCAGTGTGAGAAAAATGTAATAAAACAAAGACATAGAACGTGTGACTGACTGAGCAAGAATAGTTGCTGGTAGTGGTTTGGTGTAAAAAAACACAAAAACAAGGAAGTGGAAGGTGATTGAATTTATAGCACAAATGAAACAAACAAGCGACTACACACACACACATATATAAACAAGTATATATGGTCATATAAAAACTTCACTTTATTAAGTTTTCGGGTTTTTAATGGGATGCCATTTGTGGTACGCAGTAAACTTTGTAAGAATGGCAAACTAATCACCCCCTGTAGTTGGAAGTTGGAAGCTCAAATTTTATTTCTATGGGAAACTTTGTCAAAATTTTAGTTCTTAAAAAAATTTTTGTCAAAATTGTATTTCTATAGAAAATTTTCACAAAATTTTATTTCCATAGAAAATTTTCACAAAATTTTATTTCCATAGAAATTTTTGTCAAAATTTTACTTCAATAGAACCTTTTATCAAAGTTTTATTTCTAAAGAAAATGTTGTCAAAATTTTATTTCTATAAAAATTTCCACAACATTTTATTTTTATAGAAAATTTTGTCAAAAATTAACTTCTATAGAAAATTTTGTCAAAATGTTGCTTCAATAGAAAATTTTGTCAACATTTTATTTCTGTATAATATGTTATGAAAATTCTATTTCTGTATAAAATGTTGTGAAAAATTAACTTCTATTGAAAATTTTGTCAAAATTTTCACAAAATTTTATTTCTATAGAAAGTTTTCACAAAATTTTATTTCTATAGAAAGTTTTCACAAAATTTTATTTCTATAGAAAATTTTGTCAAAATTTTAATGCTATAAAATTTTTTTTTCAAAATATTATTTCATATATTATGGATGTTTTTATTATATTCGACCTGTATGTAGATTTTCCAATTGATAATTGTTGATAAAAACGGGCTCGAGGTCTGGATGATTAATTTTTATTTATTCAATATTTCGTCTTTTCATTGAAAGACTTCATTGGGAAAATATACGCAGAAAAATTTTCCCGATGAAGTCTTTCAATGAAAAGACGAAATATTTAATAAATAAAATCCAGACCTTGAGCTCGTTTTTATCAACAATTATCAATTGGAAAATATTATTTCTATAGAAAATTTTCACAAAATTTTATTTTTATTGAAAGTTTCTGTATAAAATGTCATGAAAATTCTATTTCTGTATAAAATGATCTCAAAGTTTAACTTCTATAGAAAATTTTGTCAAAATTTTCACAAAATTTTATTTCTATAGAAAGTTTTCACAAAATTTATTTCTATAGAAAATTTTCACAAAATTTTATTTCTATAATGTAAATAAATTCCAAAATATTTGAATCAAAGTTTTAAAGAAGAAGAAGGTAAATAAATTCCAGAATTTTATAAAGAAGAAGAATGTAAACAATTTCCAAATTTGTAAATGGAAGAAGAAAGAAAACAAATTCCAAGTCAAGGTCGATGATCTTTTTTGTATGTACATACATAGCTCAGGATTTTGCTTTGCGATATGCAATCTCATAAATTTTCCGTACGAAGATATACATGCTGACAGAGTTGCCAACTACGATCAATTTGTTTCAACGAAGAGATAAAGGGGAAAGACCATTTTTTATACCCTCCACCATAGGATGGGGGTATATTAACTTTGTAATTCCGTTTGTAACACATCGAAATATTGCTCTAAGACCCCATAAAGTATATATATTCTGGGTCGTGATGAAATTCTGAGTCGATCTGAGCATGTCCGTCCGTCCGTCCGTCTGTTGAGATCACGCTAACTTCCGAACGAAACAAGCTATCGACTTGAAACTTGGCACAAGTAGTTTTTATTGATGTAGGTCGGATGGTATTGCAAATGGGCCATATCGGTCCATAATTACATATAGCTCCCATATAAACCGATCCCTCGATTTGGTTTGCGGAGCCTCTAAGAAAACCAAATTTCATCCGATCCGGCTGAAATTTGGTACATGGTGTTAGTATATGGTCTTTAACAACCATGCAAAAATTGGTCCACAGCGGTCCATAATTATATATAGCCCCCATATAAACCGATCCCCAGATTTGGCTTGCGGAGCCTCTAAGAGAAGCAAATTTCATCCGATCCGGCTGAAATTTGGTACATGGTGTTACTATATGGTCTCTAATAACCATGCAAATTGGTCCACATCGGTTCATAATTAAAGGGTGATTCTTTTGAGGTTAGGATTTTCATGCATTAGTATTTGACAGATCACGTGGGATTTCAGACATGGTGTCAAAGAGAAAGATGCTCAGTATGCTTTGACATTTCATCATGAATAGACTTACTAACGAGCAACGCTTGCAAATCATTGAATTTTATTACCAAAATCAGTGGCAGAAAATCCGCTTTTTTATCGACAAATTTTGTTCAGCGATGAGGCTCATTTCTGGTTGAATGGCTACGTAAATAAGCAAAATTGCCGCATTTGGAGTGAAGAGCAACCAGAAGCCGTTCAAGGACTGCCCATGCATCCCGAAAAATGCACTGTTTGGTGTGGTTTGTACGCTGGTGGAATCATTGGACCGTATTTTTTCAAAGATGCTGTTGGACGCAACGTTACGGTGAATGGCGATCGCTATCGTTCGATGCTAACAAACTTTTTGTTGCCAAAAATGGAAGAACTGAACTTGGTTGACATGTGGTTTCAACAAGATGGCGCTACATGCCACACAGCTCGCGATTCTATGGCCATTTTGAGGGAAAACTTCGGAGAACAATTCATCTCAAGAAATGGACCGGTAAGTTGGCCACCAAGATCATGCGATTTGACGCCTTTAGACTATTTTTTGTGGGGCTACGTCAAGTCTAAAGTCTACAGAAATAAGCCAGCAACTATTCCAGCTTTGGAAGACAACATTTCCGAAGAAATTCGGGCTATTCCGGCCGAAATGCTCGAAAAAGTTGCCCAAAATTGGACTTTCCGAATGGACCACCTAAGACGCAGCCGCGGTCAACATTTAAATGAAATTATCTTCAAAAAGTAAATGTCATGGACCAATCTAACGTTTCAAATAAAGAACCGATGAGATTTTGCAAATTTTATGCGTTTTTTTTTTTTTAAAGTTATCAAGCTCTTAACAAATCACCCATTATATATAGCCCCCATATAAACCGATCACCAGATTTGACCTCCGGAGCCTCTTGGAAGACCAAAATTCATCTGATTCAGTTGATATTTGGTACGTGGTGTTAATATATGGCCTCAAACACCCATGCAAAAATTGGTCGAAATCGGTCCATAGTTATATATAGCTCCCATATAAACCGATCCCCAGATATGACCTCCGGAGCCCTTTGGAAGAGCAAAATTCATCCGATTCGGTTGAAATTTGGTACGTGATGTTAGTATATAGTATCCAACAACCATGCAAGAATTGGTTCATATCAGTCCATAATTATATATAACCCCCATATGAACCGATCCCCAGATTTGACCTCTGGTGCCTTTTGGAGAAGCAAAATTCATCCGATCAGGTTGAAATTTGGTACGTGGTGGTAGTATATGATATTTAACAACCATGCCAAAAGTGGAAGAGTTGGCAGAGCAAAATTCATCCGATTCGGTTGAAATTTGGTACGTGATGTTAGTATATGGTATCCAACAACCATGCCAAAAGTGGTCCATATCAGTCCATAATCATATATAGCCCCCATATAAACCGATCCCGAGATTTGGTTTTGGAGCCTCTTGGTACATTGTGCTAGTATATGGCCCTTAACAACCATGCCTAACTAGGTCCATATCGGACTATAGTTATATATAGCCCTCAGATAAATCTATCCCCAATCGCACAAAAATTGGTCCATATCAAGTTCATAATTCTAAATAGCCCCCATATAAGCGACCCCCATATTTCAATTCTGGCTCCCTACGTACAGTGCCAAATTCCATATCGATTCGTAATTATTTGTAGGCTTACCTACACATACCTTTTTTGTCTAATATATACCACGTATGGACTAACTCACAATTTAGAAAACGATTTAAGATACCACAACCCAAGTAATTCGATTGTGGATGACAGTCTTTCGTAGAAGTTTCTACGCTATCCATGATGGAGGGTACATAAGATTCGGCCTCGCCGAACTTACGGCCATATATACTTGTTTATATTTCCAAACCAATATAATAAAATGTTCTCTTATATATGAAAATTTAGTACACATTGAAGTAATAACAATATTGAAATATTTAATTTAATTCTACAAAGAATGTTTTTTTTTTTTTAAATTCAGTTATATCTGAGAAATGTGATTTATGAAATTTTAATGAAAGAATTTATAAAACTCAGTTTTAAAAGTGTAGAGTTGGTTATTTGTTCTATTTTGGATGGTAGTTTATTTTAAATATTTTTTTTTGACTAACTATGTTAAACAATCCCTTTACTTAGACATTCATAAAATTAATAGAATTAAAAGATAGCCTCGGAGAATTTGATAAAATTTCTTACAATCGATTTCATATGGAATTTGTGGTAAATTCTTGCAGGCTATATTAAAATTAGGCCACCCTTAAAATATCTTCAGAATAGATAGATATAAACATACATTATGGGTAATTTAATGTAAGGCACAGCACATGCATATGTTCTTATGGTTTCGCACACGCACACACACCTATAGAATTCTAGGAAACGGAAAACCTTAATTTGAATCTCTTAGTTGAATGTCGAAATACATACACAAATACAAACATTCATCCATGCATTTCGTAAGAATACATCATCATAGTCAAGGCATAGCTAAGAGCATATTTTAATTAGAATAATAAAAGATGTACAAGTATGTTCTATACACATTAAACACTCAGGTAAATGAAAGTGGTTTACTTTCTCTAATACAATATTTAAGAGTACACTCAAATCAAGCATATACGCTCAAAGTTTGGTCAGGGCGAATCCTATGTATGCAGCATCATAGTTTGTGTAGAAAATTCTACAAAATTTTATCAAAATTTTATTTCTATAGAAAATTTTGAAAAAATTTTATTTATATTGAAAATTTTATCAAAATTTTTATTCTATAGAAAATTTATTTCTATAAAAAAAAATCAACAAAATTTTATTTCTATAGAGAATTTTATCAAAATTTTATTTCTATAGACAATTTTGTCAAAATGTTATTTCTATTGAAAATTTTATCAAAATTTTATTTCTATAGAAAATTTTGACAAACTGTTATTTCTATAGAAAATTTATTTCTATAAAAAAATTCAACAAAATTTTATTTCTACAGAAAAATTTATCAAAATTTTATTTTTGAAGACAATTTTGACAAAATTTTATTTCTATAGAAAATTATTTCTATTACAAAATTCAACAAAATTATATTTCTATAGAAAATTTTATTTCCATAGACAATTTTGTCAAAATTTTATTTCTATAGAAAACTTTGTCAACATTTTATTTCTATAGAAAATTTTGTCAATATGTTATTTCTATTGAAAGTATTATCAAAATGTTATTTCTATAGAAAAGTTTTGCAAAATTTTATTTCCATACAAAATTTTGTCAAAACTTTATTTCTATAAAAAATGTTGTCAAAGATTTATTTCTATTGAAATTTTATTTCTATAGAAAATTTTGTCAAAATTTTATTTATATAGAAAATTTTGTCAAAATTTTATTTCTATTGAAAATGTTGTCAAAATGTTATTTCTATTGAAAATTTTATCAAAATTTTATTTCTATAGAAAAGTTTTGCAAAATTTTATTTCCATAGAAAATTTTGTCAAAATTTTATTTCTATAGAAATATTTTCAGAAAATTTTGTCAAAACTTTATTTCTATAAAAAATGTTGTCAACGTTTTATTTCTATTGAATTTTTTTTTGTCATAATTTTATTTCTATATAGAATGCTGTCAAAATTTAATTTTAGAGAAAATTTTGTCAAAATATAATTTCTATAGAAAATTTATTTCTATAAAAAACAGGTAAGTAAAGCCGAAAGTCGGGAGGAGCCGACTATATTGTACCCTTCACCACTATGTAGACAAACATTTGTGTTACCATCTCAACTACTTAAAATTTGCTGGGAGCTATATAAAAGTTTGCATTTCCAGATACAAATACTTTTAATGGAAACAATTTTTTGTACTTCTACAAAAACTCTAGAATTAAAATTTAAATCGCCCTGGGATGAAACACAATGTTAGTAAAAACAAATAAGGAAAGCCTAAAGTCGGGCGGGGCCGACTATATTATACCCTGCTCCACCTTGTAGATCTAAATTTTCGATACCATATCATATCCATAAAATGTGTTGGGTGCTATATATAGAGGTTTGTCCCAAATACATACATTTAAATATCACTCGATGTGGACAGAATTTGATAGACTTTTACAAAATCTATAGACTCAAAACTTAAGTTGGCTAATGCACTAGGGTGGAACAGAATTTTAGTAAAACAAAATATTGGAAACATTTATATCTGAATCAATTTTAAGGAAACTTCGCAAAAGTTTATTTATGATTTATCGCTCCATATATATGTATTAGAAGTTAAGGAAAATTAGAGACATGTTTACAACTTTTCGACAAAGCAGTGGCGATTTAACAAAGAAAATTTTGGTATTTTGACCATTTTTGCCGATATCAGAAAAACATATATATGGGAGCTATATCTAAATCTGAACCGATTTCAATCAAATTTGACACACATGACTATATTACTAATTGTACTCCTAGTGCAAAATTTCAACCAAAACTCTGGCTTCTGGGTCCATATAAGTGCATATCGGGCGAAAGATATATATGGGAGCTATATCTAAATCTGAATCGATTTCAACCAAATTTGGCACGCATAGCTACAATGCTATATCTACTCCCTCTGCAAAATTTCAACCAAATTGGGGCAAAACTCTGGCTTTTAGGACCATATTAGTCCATATCGGGCGAAAGATATATATGGGAGCTATATCTAAATCTAAACCGATTTCAATCAAATTTTGTACACTTGACTATACTACTAATTGTACTCCTGGTGCAAAATTTCAACCAAATTCGGCCAAAAATCTGGCTTCTGGGGCCATATAAGTCCATATCGGGCGAAAGATATATATATGGGAGCTATATCTAAATCTGAACCGATTTCAATTAAATTTGGCACACTTGACTATACGACTAATTGTTATGTTTGTACAAAATTTCAAGCAAATCGGTATAAAACTCTGGCTGCTGGGTCCATATTAGTCCATATCGGACGAAAGATATAAATGGGAGCTATATCTAAATCTGAACCGATTTCTTCCAAAATCAATAGGGTTCTATTCTGACCCAAATTAGCAACATGTGCCAAATTTGAAGGCGATTGGACTTAAATTGCGACCTAGACTTTGATCACAAAAATGTGTTCACAGACAGACGGACGGACGGACAGACGGACATGGTTATATCGACTCAGGCACCCACCCTGAGCATTATTGCCAAAGACACCATGTGTCTATCTCGCCTCCTTCTGGGTGTTACAAACATATGCACTAACTTATAATACCCTGTTCCACAGGGTGGCGCAGGGTATAAATATGGGAAATATGAAGCAAGAGAAATATTAATACAATTGCACAATTTCAGGCGATATATATGTATTCGAGATTTTGACTAAATTGGACATGCATAGTTGGAATAGTAATTCTGCTATCTATGCGAAATTTCACATAAATGGGAGTATAACTTTGGATCCTGGTCATATGAGTGCAAATCGGACGGGAGATATATATGGGAGCCATATCTAAATCTGAACCGATTTCAATCAAATTTACCTAGCATTGGTAGAATGTCAGTACTACCCTCTGTGCAAAATTTCACGAAGATCGGTAGTAAACTTTGGCCTCTGTGGTCATATGAGTCTAAATCGGACGAAAATATATATGGGAGCTATATCTAAATCTGAACCGATTTGGCTGATATTTTGCAAGATTTTCGAGATTCATAAAATATTTGGATGTACGGTATTTCAAGAAAATCGGTTGATAAACACGCTAACTATGACCACATCGGAGATAAATATATATGACAGCTATATCTAAATCTGAACCGATTTTTTCTAAAACCAATAGCGATTGTCTCTGTCCCAAGAAACGGCCCTATGCCAAATTTGAGGACGATCGGACTTAAATTGCGAGCTGTACTTTGTGCACAATATTACATATACAGACAGACGGACAGACAGACAGACGGACATTGCTACATCGATTCAGAATTTAATTCTAAGCCGATCGGTATACTAAAAGATGGGTCTATGACCACTATTTCTTGGCGTCACATAAAAATGCACAAACTTATTATACCCTGTACCACAGTAGTGGTGAAGTGTATAATAAACAAAATTTTATTTCTAAGAAAATTTTGTCAAAATTTTATTTCTATAGACAATTTTGTCAAAATGTTATTTCTACCAAAAAATTTTTTGCAAAATTTTATTTCCATAGAAAATTTTTATAAAATTTTATTTCCAAAGAAAATTTTGTCAAAATTTTTATTTATGTAGGAAATTTTGTCGAAATTTTATTTCGTCAAAATTTTATTTCTATAGAAAATTGTTTCTCAATTTTATTTCTATAGAAATATTTGCAGAACATTTTGTCAAAACTTTATTTCTATAAAAAATTTTGTCAAATTTTTTTTCCTATAGAAAATTTTGTAAAAAATTTAGTTTTATAGAAAATTTCTATAGAAAAATTTCCCAAAGTTTTATTTCTATAGAAAAGTTTCTCAAGATTTTATTTCTATAGAAAATTTTGGCAAAACTTTATTTCTATAGAAAAATTTCTCCAAATTTTATTTCCATACAAAATTTTCTCAAAATTTTATGTCAATAGAAAGTTTTGTCAATATTTTTTTTGTAACAAAAATTTTGTCAAAATTTTATTTCTATATAAAATTTTGTCAAAATTTTATTGTTATAGAAAATTTTGTCAAGAAATTATTTTTTATAGAAAATTTGGTCAAAATTTTATTTTTATTTTACAAAAATGTTTAGTTTGCCATAAAGTCTTGTGTATATCTTTTGTCATTCCTTAGTAATTTCAATTTGTTTTCCCCATTTTCCTTTTAATCTCCTTCCATTTCGATTTGCTTGAAGTTCTCCTAATATGTTTTTAAGTGGAAAATTCAAAATAACAATGCTCTTTGAAAATGTCCTTTGTCAGTTTATTATGGCATTGTGTTGCGATAGAACTAAAATAACGTCAAGTACACCTGATGCCAGGGCAGAATCATTGTTCGAAACACTGGGTGCTCCATGCACAGGACAGATATGCTGCTGTCGCTGTTATGCCACTTGATTTTCAAAAAATTTGCTCGATGGGCCATTCTTCAAGTGAGTCGAGTGGCACAATTTCTATTTTCTCTTTTTTAGCCATTTCTTCTGTTGACAACATGATGCTTTTTCCAGGGATTTAAGTTTTACGGTGTTTTCTTGTTTTTGTTTTTTTCTTTCTTTAATGGCCTTAGATGGCTATGGTTGGTTAGAGCTGGCACAAGTAGAAAAAACACACCGGGGATAACACAGTGCGAATAGAAGGAACTCACTTCAGAGAAGAAAAACAAGTTTTGTTATTATTTCTACATCTGGAACAACTGGGCCAACAATTGTAACCCACAGCTCCGGTTATGCTAACATCGTCAGCCTCATTTTAGATCGCGTTTACTACAGTTTCTCGATTTTATTGTTTTTTTGCATTTGTTTACTGTTTTTTTTTTTTGTTCTTTCTTTGTCCCATTCTTTATGTCCCTGCAGCGAAGAGGACACGATGTCATCAACAACAGTGGCAAGAGAGAGAGACCACCACCCAATTCTTCCTGTTGCTTTACCTGTGCATCATTGTAATTTAATAGCATGTTTTTCACAACAACAACAACAACACCAACTCAGTGCAAAGGAACAGTTGTTGTAGTAGTTGTCATAGATGTTTTACCTTCGAGTCCTTTTGCTTTGTCGCATTGCAAAGCTATGCAAAAAACAGCCATAAGTTTGCCATATTAATCTAGGGGCTATGGCACAAATGAAAACAGGCAAGGAAACTCTAAATGAAATCTTGTAGGGATCGGTTTATATTACGCCTATATAATCATGAAGCGATATTGATCTATTTTTGCATGGTTGTAAGAAGGCTATATTAACATCAAGTTTTAAGTGTGTAACTTATTATTTTCGGAAATTAGTGTACACTTATTACAAAATGTTCTATGGAAATAAAATCTTTAACAACATTTTCTATGAAAATTAAATTT
Source organism: Haematobia irritans (assembly GCF_050003625.1). Lineage (NCBI taxonomy): Eukaryota > Metazoa > Arthropoda > Insecta > Diptera > Muscidae > Haematobia > Haematobia irritans. The sequence continues at coordinate 41,442,865 of NC_134400.1, read as the reverse complement.
GAAAAAAAATTTCAATAGAAATGAAATTTTGACAAAATTTTCTATAGAAATAAAATATACCAAAATTATCTACAGAAATAAAATTTTGAAAAAAATTTATATAGAAATGAACCTTTGAAAATTTTTCTACAATTTTTTTTTTGACAAAATTTTCTATGAAAGTAAAATTTTTAACAATATTTTCTATAAAAATAAAATTTTAATTAATTTTCTATTAAAAAATAAAATTTCTTATAGATATAAAACATTGGCAAAATTTTTTATAGAAATAAAATTTTCCAAATAAATAAAATTTTGACAAAATTGTCTATAGAAATAAAATTTTGAGAAAATTTACTATAGAAACAAAATTTGAGAAAATTTTCTATAGAAATAAAATTTGAGAAAATTTTCTATAGAAATATAATTTTGAGAAAGAGAGAGACAAGTGTCTAGTGAAAAAATGTTCTATAGAAATAAAATTTTGACAAAATTTTCTATAGAAATAAAATTTTGACAAAATTTTCTATAGAAATAAAACTTTGACAAAATTTTCTATAGAAATACAATTTTGACAATATTTTGCATGGAAATAATATTTTGACAAAATTTTCTATGGAAATAATATTTTAACAAAATTTTCTATGTAAATAAAATTTTTACAAAATTTTGCAAAGAAATAAAATTTTGACAAAAGAGTCTATATAAATAAAATGTTGACACAATTTGCTATAGAAATAAAATTGTGGCAACATTTTCTATGGAAATAAAATTTTGACAAAATTTATTATAGAAATAAAATTTGAGAAAATTTTCTATAGAAATAAAATTTTGAGAAAATTCCTTATTTTCTATAATTTTGACAAAAATTTTTATAGACATAAAATTTTCCAAAAAAAAATTTTTTTGACAAAATTGTCTATAGAAATAAAATTTTGACACAATTTTCTATAGAAATACAATTTTGCGAAAATTTACTATAGAAATAAAATTTGAGAAAATTTTCTATAGAAATAAAATTTTGGGAACATTTTGCATGGAAATTATATTTTGACAAAATTTTCTATAGAAAAACAATTTTGACAAAATTTTGCAAAGAAATAAAATTTTGACAAAATAGTCCATAGAAATAAAATGTTGACACAATTTGCTATAGAAATAAAATGTTGACAAAATTTTCAATAGAAATAACATTTTGACAAAATTTTGCATGGAAATAATATTTTAACAAAATTTTCCATAGATATAAAATTTTTACAAAATTTTCTAGAGAAAAAAATTTGTACAAAATTTCCTAGAGAAATAAAATTTTTAAAAAAAATTTCTATAGAATTAAAATTTTGTCAAAATTTTGTATAGAAATAAAATGTTGACAAAATTTTACATGGAAATAAAATTTTGACAAAACTTTATATAGAAATAAAATTTGAGAAAATTTTTTATAGAAACATTTCAGAAAATTTTCTATAGAAATATAATTTTGAGAAAATTTTCTATAGACACTTATGAAAAAATTTTCTATAGAAATAAAATTTTGACAACAATTTCTATGGAAATAAAATTTTGACAAAATTTTCTATAGAAATAAAGTTTTGCCAAAATTTTCTATAGAAATAAAATTTGGACAAAATTTTCTATAGAAATACAAGTTTGACAAAATTTTGTAAAGAATATACTTTTGAGAAAATTGTCTGTAGAAATACAATGTTGACACAATTTTCTATAGAAATAAAATGTTGACAAAATTTTATATATAAATAAAATTTTGAGAAAATTTGCTAAAGAAATAAAATTTGAGAAAAATTTTTATAGAAATTTTTCAGAAAATTTTCTATAGAAATAAAATTTTGACACAATTTGCTATAGAAATAAAATTTTGACAAAATATTCTATAAAAATAAAATTTTGGAAATTTTTTTCTACAGAAATGAAATTTTAACAAAATTTCCATTGAAATAAAAATTTGACAAAATTTCTATAGAAATAAAATTTCGACAAAATTTTCTATAGAAATAAAATTTGGACAAAATTTTCTATAAAAAATAGAATTTTGACAAAATTCTCTAAAGAAATATAATTTTGACAAAATTTTCTATAGAAATAGAATTTTTGACAAAATCTTTTATGAAAATCGAATTTTGGTAAATGTATTAGAAACATAAAATGTTGACAAAATTTTCTAAAGAAATAACATTTTGAATGGAAATGAAATTTGGACACAATTTTCTATCCACATTTCAAGCACAAGCCATCGATAAATATGTGAAATTTTTTTCTAAGAAAGATTTGCCAAAATTTTATATTTATTTTGTCAAAATTTTAATTCATTCTTTTTGTTTGTTATTGTTGGTTTTGTTCTTTAAGCATTGTTGTTGTTTTTTATTGCAGCTTAAAACCACACATTGACTAAACTACAAGTGTAGCTTAACCAATAGACGAAAATAATGTTTGTCAAATTTATTTGGGCAAAGCCCTATAGACTGCAAGATGGTTGGATGGACGCACGTTTCGGAATTACCGCATTCCTCATCAGCATCCTCTACTTGCAGCAAAACTATCAACCAATTATCAGAATAAATTCAGGCAGTTCATTAAACCCAACAATGAACCACACTTGAACCCTCCGAAAAAAGGTTTTACATTGATAGCCGGCCTATTGCCGAAATAAATTCAAAACAAACATAAACAACAACAATGCTTAAAGAACAAAACAAAAAGAATGGAAAAAGAAGAAGAGGCACGCTCAAAATAAACCCAGCCAACTGAATTCAAATCGATGATTTGACAGTGGCATAGGAAAAGAGATATGTTTGTTTCGAATTTATTTCGGCATAAGCCGGCTATCATACAAAACCTTTTTTCGGAGGGTTCAAGTGTGGTTTTTGTTGGGTTTAATAAACTGCCTGAATTTATTCTGATAATTGGTTGATAGTTTTGCTGCAAGTAGAGGATGCTGATGAGGAATGTGGTAATTCCGAAACGTGCGTCCATCCAACCATCTTGCAGTCTATAGGGCTTTGCCCAAATAAATTTGTCAAACATTCTTTTCCTCTGTTGGTTAAGCTACACTTGCAGTTTAGTCAATGTATGGTTTTAAGCTGAAATAAAAAACAACAAAAATTTATTTCTATCGAAAATTTTGCCAAAATTTTATAGCTACAGAAAATTTTGCCAAAATTTTATTTCTATAGAAATATTGGTAAAAATTGTATATCTATTGAAAATTTTTGTCAAAATTTTATTTCTATTGAAAATGTTGTCAAAATTTTATTTCTATGGAACATTTTGTCAAAATTTTATTTCTATAGAAAATTTGGTAAAATTTTCTTTCTATAGAAAATTTGGTAAAATTTTCTTTCTATAGAAAATTTGGTAAAATTTTCTTTCTATAAAATATTTAGTCAAAATTTATTTTTACAGAAAATTTTGTCAAAATTTTATTTCTATAGAAAAATTGCCAAAATTTTATTTCTATAGAAATATTGGTCAAAATTTTATGACTATTGAAAATTTTGTCAAAATTTTATGACTATTGAAAATTTTGTCAAAATTTTATTTCTATTGAAAATTTTGTCAAAATTTTCTTTCTATAGAATATTTTGTTAAAATTTATTTCTATAAAAAGTTTTGTCAAAATTGTATGTCTATTGAAAATTTTGTCAAAATTTTATTTCTATAGAAAATTTTGTCAAAATTTTATTTGTATAGAAAATTTTGTTGACATTTTATTTCTATTGAAAATTTTGTCAACATTTTACTTCCATAGAAAATTTTATTTCTATAGAAATATTGGTCAAACTTGTATGTCTATTGAAAATTTTGTCAAAATTTTATTTCGATAGAAAATGTTGTCAAAATTTTATTTGTATAGAAAATTTTGTTGACATTTTATTTCTATTGAAATTTTTGTCAACATTTTATTTCCATGGAAAATTTTGTCAAAATTTTATTTCTATAGATGGTAAAATGCTCTTTCTATAGAATATTTTGTCAAAATTTATTTCTATAGAAAATTTGGTCAAAATTTTATATCTATAGAAAATTTTGCCAAAATTTTATTTCTATAGAAAAATTGGTCAAAATTGTATGTCTATTGAAAATTTTTGTCAAAATTTTATTTCTATTGAAAATTTTGTCAAAATTTTATTTCTATGGAAAATTTTGTCAAAATTTTATTTCTATGGAAAATTTTGTCAAAACTTTATATCTATAGAAAATTTGGTAAAATTGTCTTTCTATAGAAATATTGGTCAAAATTGTGTGTCTATTGAAAATTTTGTCAAAATTTTATTTCTATTGAAAATTTTGTCAATATTTTATTTCTATAGAAAATTTTGTCAAAACTTTATATCTATAGAAAATTTGGTAAAATTTTGTTACTATAGAATATTTTGTCAAAATTTATTTTTACCGAAAATTTTGTCAAAATTTTATATCTATAGAAAAATTTGCCAAAATTTTATTTCTATAGAAATATTGGTCAAAATTGTATGTCTATTGAAAATTTTTGTCAAAATTTTATTTCTATTGAAAATTTTGTCAAAATTTTCTTTCTATGGAAAATTTTGTCAAAATTTTATTTTTATGGAAAGTTTTGTCAAAATTTTATTTCTATGGAAAATTTTGTCAAAATTGTATTTCGATAGAAAGATTGGTCTATTGAAAATTTTGTCAAAATTTATTTCAATAGAAATATTGGTCAACATTTTATATCTATAGTAAATTTTGCCAAAATTTTATTTCTATAAAAATATTGGTCAAAATTGTATGTCTATTATAGAAAATTTGGTAAAATTTTCTTTCTATAGAATATTTTGTCAAAAATGTATGTATACTGAAAATGTTGTCAAAATTTTATTTCTGTAGAAATTTTGTGAAAGCACCTTTTAGGTTAGGTTAGGTTAGGTTAGGTTATGTGGCAGCCCGATGTATCAGGCTCACTTAGACTATTCAGTCCATTGTGATACCACAGTGGTGAACTTCTCTCTTATCACTGAGTGCTGCCCGATTCCATGTTAAGCTCAATGACAAGGGACCTCCTTTTTATAGCCGAGTCCGAACGGCGTTCCACATTCCAGTGAAACCACTTAGAGAAGCTTTGAAACCCTCAGAAATGTCACCTGCATTACTGAGGTGGGATAATCCACCGCTGAAAAACTTTTTGGTGTTCGGTCGTAGCAGGAATCGAGCCCACGACCTTGTGTATGCAAGGCGGGCATGCTAACCATTGCACCACGGTGGCTCCCAAAGCACCTTTTAGTTTGAAAGAAATATTTTGCAAAATCTACCAAACCAATATAGCATACAGTAAAAAGTCTGCCATTTCTGGTGGAATTCTATAAACTGTGGACACAGTGTCTCTAAGTCTGGTTGTGAACAACTTCCAGATCGTTGGTTTATTCCAATCGACTTCAAATTAAAATTTTTATTGAAAAAATTTTGGTTTTATTTTTTCTGTGCTTGCGACGCAAAGGCAGAACCCACGCACTTATGGACGGACATTTACAATTTTTCGAATTACGCAATTAAATCTAAAACCCCTCTCCTTAAAAAATCGACGATGTCCTTACGATATTGAGCCATTGAAGGGCCCAAGTATCTATGTAAAAAAAAAATATATATTTTTCCTATTTTTCTTTGTAAAATTATTCGGTGGTAAATCGTAACTTTCAAAGTTTTGTGATTGTCTTGTCATTTTTTCAATTTTAATAAAAAACTTTTCTCCCACATTTCTTTTATCTAAAGAATCTTTAAAATCAGAATCAAAATCTATAGCCTGGTTCTGCTCATTCTCTATTTATCTCGAAAAAGTTTGTCTTTAGGGTTAACATTTTCATTGCAAAGGAAAGGATTTCATAGCTAACGATCTGATGCGGTGGCATTTGCATTTAAAAGGACAAAGTTAAATTTGAATATTTAAACGATTCGGTTTGTGAAAATTTGTTACACCATGAAACAAAAAATGTTCTATAACATAAAAAATATTTCTAGTTGTTATATATGGGATGGTGTGGTATAAATAGGAAAAAAAAATTTTTTTCATTTTCATCATTCAAAATAATTTTTAATTGCTATTATATCAGTCATCAATGACAATTAAAAAATAAAAATAAAATATTTTTATTAATAACTAATTAAGAAATTATTTACACTATTTTTAAGCCAAATGATAAACAAATAGTTAAGAAATTGCATGACTAAATTTATTTTCTATACAAGTTTCAATTAATATGGTATCTAGAATGGATAGTTTTGTCAAATATCGTATGTTCAGACCATTCCTTGGAATAATATATGTGAATTTTTGTAATTGCTTAAAGTATTTTCCAATTGTTACATAGTACTACTAATTGTGTGCTACCGCAAAAGCCACAAGAAAATATGAAAAAAAAATCCTTAAAGTTTCAGAACAAATCGAAAGGGGTAAAAGTTGCTAAATTTTACAACAACTGCCTAATAGGGGAACAACGAAACGGAACCATATTTAAATCAATTTCAATAGTTGTTATGAAAAACCTTACAGTTATTTAAACTTTAAGAAAATAATACGAACAAGTATATATGGCCGTAAGTTCGGCGAGGCCGAATCTTATGTACCCTCCACCATGGATACCGTAGAAACTTCTACGAAAGACTGTCATCCAGAATCGAATTACTTGGGTTGTGGTATCTTAAATCGTTTTTTAAATTGTGAGTTAGTCCATACGTGGTATATATTAGACAAAAAAGGTATGTGTAGGTAAGTCTACAAATAATTACGAATCGATATGGACTTTTGCACGTTACGTTGGGAGCCAGAATTGAAATATGGGGGTCGCTTATATGGGGGCTATATACAATTATGAACTTGATATGGACCAATTTTTGTGCGATTGGGGATCGATTTATCTGAGGGCTATATATAATTATAGACCTATATGGACTTAGTTAGGCATGGTTGTTAACGGCCATAATATACTAGTACAATGACTCGGATGAAATGTGCTCCTCCAAGAGGCTCCAAAATCAAATCTCGGGATCGGTTTATATGGGGGCTATATATGATTATGGACTGATATGGACCACTTTTGGCATGGTTGGTGGATACCATAAACTAACATCACGTACCAAATTTCAACCAGATCAGATGAATTTTGCTTCTCCAAAAGGCACCGGAGGTCAAATCTGGGGTTCGGTTCATATGGAGCTATATATAATTATGGACTGATATGAACCAATTACTGCATGGTTGTTGGATACCATATACTAACATCACGTACCAAATTTCAACCGAATCGGATGAAGTTTGCTCTTCCAAGAGGCTCCGGAGGTCAAATCTGGGGATCGGTTTATATGGGGCCTATATATATATATTATTGACCGATTTCGACTAATTTTTGCATGGGTGTTTGAGGCCATATATTAACACCACGTACCAAATTTCAACTGAATCAAATGAATTTTGGTCTTCCAAGAGGCTCCGGAGGTCAAATCTGGTGATCGGTTTATATGGGGTCTATATATAATTATGGACCGATGTGGACCAATTTTTGCATGGTTATTAGAGACCATATAGTAACACCATGTACCAAATTTCAGCCGGATCGGATGAAATTTGCTTCTCTTAGAGGCTCCGCAAGACAAATCTTGTCATCGGTTTATATGGGGGCTATATATAATTATGGACCGATGTGGACCAATTTTTGCAAGGTTATTAGAGACCATATACTAACACCATGTACCAAATTTCAGCCGGATCGGATAAAATTTGCTTCTCTTAGAGCAATCGCAAGCCAAATTTGGGGGTCCGTTTATATGGGGGCTATACGTAAAAGTGGACCGATATGGCCCATTTGCAATTCCATCCGACCTACATCAATTTAAACTACTTGTGCCAAGTTTCAAGTCGTTAGCTTGTTTCGTTCGGAAGTTAGCGTGATTTCAACAGACGGACGGACGGACGGACGGACATGCTCAGATCGACTCAGAATTTCACCACGACCCAGAATATATATACTTTATGGGGTCTTAAAGCAATATTTCGATGTGTTACAAACGGAATGACAAAGTTAATATACCCCCATCCTATGGTGGAGGGTATAAAAATCGGGATGTCGGTGTATATGGGTACTATATCAAAACCTTGACCGATATAGCCCATCTTCGAACTTGACCTGTCTGCAGATCAAAGACGAGTTTGTGCACAATTTCAGCAATATTGCTTCATTATTGAAGATGAATGATGACAGCCAGCCAGCCAGACAGACAGACAGACGGACAAACGGACAGGCGGACATGGTTATATCGTCTTAGAATTTCTCCCTGCTCAAGAATATATATACTTTATATAGTCGGAAATCAATATTTCGATGTCCTATAAACGGAACGACAAACTTATTATACCCCCGTCACCATTCTATGGTAACGGTGTCTTTGGTATGTGTTTTGGCTTAGAATAGAACCCTATTCATTTTGGAAGAAATCGGTTCAGATTTAGATATAACTCCCATATATATCTTTTGCCCGATTTACACTCATATGACCACAGAGGCCAATTTTTTGCTCCGATTTTGTTGAAATTTTGCACAGGGAGTAGAATTAGCATTGTAACTATGTGTGCCAAATTTGGTTGAAATCGGTTCAGATTTGGATATATCTCCCATATTTAGCTTTCGCCCGATTTACACTCATATGACCACAGAGACCAATTTTTTGCTCCGATTTAGTTGAAATTTAGCACAGGGAGTAGAATCAGCATTGTTGCTATGCGTGCCAAATTTGGTTGAAATCGGTTCAGATTTGGATATAGCTCCCATATATAGCTTTCGCCCGATTTACACTCATATGACCACAGAGGCCAATTTTTTGCTCCGATTTAGTTGAAATTTTGCACAGGGAGTAGAATCAGCATTGTTGCTATGCGTGCCAAATTTGGTTGAAATCGGTTCAGATTTGGATATATCTCCCATATATAGCTCTCGCCCGATTTACACTCATATGACCACAGAGGCCATTTTTTAACTACGATTTAGTTGAAATTTTGTACAGGGAATAGAATTAGCATTGTAGCTATGCGTGTCAAATTTGGTTGAAATCGGTTCAGGTTTAGATATACCTCCCATATATATTTTTCGCCCGATTTACACTTATATGACCACAGAGGCCAATTTTTAACTCCGATTTAGTTGAAATTTTGCACAGGGAGTAGAATTAGCATTCTAGCTATGCGTGCCAAATTTGGTTGAAATCGGTTCAGATTTGGATATAGCTCCCATATATAGCTTTCGCCCGAAAACTATATATGGGAGCTATTATGGCATGGCCGCTAACAGCCATGCAAAAATTGGTCCATATCGGTCTATAGTTATATATAGCAAATCGCTTATTACACAAAAATTGGTCCATATCGCCAAAAATAATGTACCAAAATGTTATTTCCATAGAAAATTTTGTCAACATTTTATTTTACTATAGAAAATTTTGTTAAAACTTTATTTCTATAGAAAATTTTGTCATAATGTATTTCTATAAAAAAATTTGTCAAGATTTAATTTCTATAGAAAATCTTCTAAAAATTTTATTTCTATAAATAATCTTCTCAAAGTTTTATTTTGATGGATAATTTTGTCAAAATTTCCATCGACAGTTTTGTCAAAATTTTATTTCTAAATAAAATTTTGTCAATTTTATTTTCTATTGAAAATTTTGAAAAATTTTTTTCTACAGAAAATTTTATCAAAATTGTATTAAATGTGAACAAAATTTTTTTTAGAAATAAATTAGACCACAACCTGGATTTCACGAAAATCGTGTAACTTAAATCGATTTTTAAACAGTTGAGTTAAGGAGGAATCCTTAATCTGTGTTTAATTAAAAAATAAAATCTAGCAAGAGGAAATCCTTAAAACATATTTTCGCCCACGGATGACATTAAATTTTTCCATATTGCTTTGGTTTTTTTTTTCACAAAAAAAAAACTATGGTATATACGGTAGAATTTTTTTGTTCGTTTTTTAGAGAACATTTACCCTGTCGCTCACCTTTTTTTGACGAATCTTGTTTTTATGTGGCGTTCCATAGATTTCCCCTTTGTTTTTTCACAAAGAGCCGAATCAACTGAAAAACAGGCCATTTTATTTGATGATGGAAAATATTTCGAGTTAGTTGTTTTTTATCAGATCTCCCAACCTGCGGTGTTCATCGATGAAAACTATTCTCGCATACACTTGAAACACTTTCGAAAAAAAACGGATAGCAATTCAAATACAAATATGTATATACGGCCGTAACTTCGGCCAGGCCGAATCTTATGTACCCTCCACCATGGATTGCGTAGAAACTTCTACGAAAGGCGGTCATCCACAATTAAATTACTTGGGTTGCGGCCGATGGCAAGGCATCTTGGTAGAATTCTTGATGTTGTGGAAGATTTTGCAAAATATTCCTCTCCAACTATGAAATGCTGCATAAATTTTCTATAGAAATAACATTTTGAAAAAATTTTCTACAAAAATAAAATTCTTACAAAATTTTCTATGGAAATAAAATTTTCACAAAATATTCTATAGAAATAAATTTTTGACAAAATTTCCTAAAAACATTAAGTGTTGACAAAATTTTTTATAGAAATAACATTTTGACAAAATTTTCTATAGAAATATACAATTTTGACAAAATATTCTATAGAAATAAATTTTTGACAAAATTTCCTAAAGACATTAAGTGTTGACAAAATTTTGACAAAATTTTCTATGGCAATAAAATTGGGGATCGGTTTATTTGGGGACTATATATAATATAGATCGATACGGACCAATTTTGCCATGGTTATTATCGGCCATACACTAGCGAAATCTATCAAATTTCAACCGGATCGGATGAATTTTGGTTCTCTTTGAGGCTCCGGAGGTTAAATCTGGGGTTATGTTAATATGGGGGCTATATATAAATATGAACCGATGTGGACCAATTTTTTCATGGTTTTTAGAGACCATATACTAACACCACCTACTAAGCTTCAACCGGAGCCGATGAATTTAGGTCCTCCAAGAGCCTCCGGACGTCAAATCTGTGGATCGGTTTATATATGGGCTATATATAACTATGGGCCGATATGGACCAATTTTTGCATGGTTGTTAGAGACCATATACCAACACCGTGTACCAAATTTCAGCCGGATCGGATGAAATTTGCTTCTCTTTGAGGCTCCGCAAGCCAAATCTGAGGATCGGTTTTTATGGGGGCTATCTATATTATTCTGGACCGATGTGGACCAATTTTTGCATGGTATTTAGAGAGCATATACCAATAGCCGGATCGGATGAAATATGCTTTTCTTAGCGGCTCCGCACGCAAAATCTGGGGGTCCGTTTATATGGGGGCTATATATAATTATGGACCGATGTGGACCATCGTTGTTAGAGACCATATTCCAACACCGTGTACCAAATTTCAGCTGGATCGGATGAAATATGCTTCTCTTAGAGGCTCCGCAAGCCAAATCTGGGGGTCCGTTTATATGGGGGCTATACGTAAAAGTGGTCCAATATGGCCCATTTGCAATACCATCCGACCTACATCAGTAGCAAATACTTATGCTAAGTTCCAAGTCAATAGCTTGTTTCGTTCGGAAGTTAGCGTGATTTCACCAGACGGACGGACGGATGGACATGCTTAGATCGACTCAGAATTTCACCATGACCCAGAATATTTATACTTTATGGGGTCTTAGAGCAATATTTAGATGTGTTACAAACGAAATGACAAAGTTAATATACCCCCATCCTATGGTGGATGGTATAAAAAGAGCGTGGAAGGTAGATTTTATTGAACTAACCCTGAAGACCATAATATGTGGGATAAAGTGTTTCATAAAAAAAACATATTGAACAAAATTAAATTAAAGAAGGACAAAGAGAAATTTTAATTTAGTTTATCGAGTTTTTGTTAAAACAAAAACAAATTTATACAGCTGTCAGTTTTTTTTTGGGCAAGAGTATTAAATACCACACGCAGAGAAGAAACATGATTGTCACAATCATATTCGAAGAGCAAAATAATATGATAGCAGCTATTTTTGCGGCGACCATGTAACATTTTAACCTGCAACCATGTTGGCTCAGTGAACATGCTTCTAAGAAAAATACAATTGTCCTCATCTAAAATGTTATTATATTGATAAAAAGAATTTTGTTTCAATGAAAAGACAATGGTCACGATTTAAAATGTTATGTTATGTTTTTCTTCTAGTTAAAAGAACATGGTCACAACCTAAAATGTTTTGATCTTTATGAAAAAACTTTTTTCATCGTCGAAAAAAGGACGCCACTTGAGAAAAGAAAACACAAAATTAAATTTATTTGTTTGTTTTTATTTATTTATAAACTAATTCGTTGTTTATTTGTATTTATAATGCCGTTCAAGCAAACATCATATATTTTTACACACTCTATTTTATTTCAATTTCAACAATAAGTAATTATTTCATATTTACATCGTGCCCATCAAATGTACAAACGCAGACATCATGTAACTGCAAATAAAAATAAATGATCCATATAGCAAAATGCAGAACAAAAAACAGGTACATTTTTCAATTACACTTTCCTTTTTTGTGTTCACATAAAACCACGTGCCACTTCTGAATAAATAAATTAACACAAAACACAGTAAATCCGTATTCTCCGTCCATTCCAAGAAACAATCAACACACGACTGACGCGCAAAATGAAAATCGTGTGCTCAATGTTTTTATAATATTCTTGTCGCTGCAAAAAAATTAAAAAATTAAATGGTCACAAAAACAATGTACATGGTCTTTATGGCCATGTAATGGTTGTAGACATGTCTATACGTAAACTATAAAAATACTTTTTTCTCTGCAAAAAAGTAAAAAAATTGAATGGTCAGGTACATGATTTTCCTGACCATATAATTGTCTCAAATTCTATCATTTAAATAATAGAACATGTTTGCGGCATTTGAGAACCATTTAAATGCTTATTGCCAACATATATTTTTCTCCGCTCGAAAATTATTTTTACAAAGACAAAATACATGGTTTTCGCGACAATTACATACTCTAAATAAGCATTAAATGGATGCGGCAACCATGTCCAAACAGGTTTTTTCTGTGCGTGCATGGATACAAGATTTTATTGAAATACAGTTTTGTTAAAAATTTCAACAGAAATACAGTTTTGACAAAAATTTCTAAAGAAATAAAATTTTGGCAAAATTTTCTATAGAAATAAAATTATGACAAATTTTCTATAGAAATAAAAATTTTGACAAAATTTTCTATAGAAATACAATTTTGATAAAATTTTCTATTGAAATTAAATATTGACAACATTTTCTATAGAAATAAAAATTTGACAAAATTTTCTATAGAAACAAAATTTTGGTAAAATTTTCGATGGAAATAACATTTTTACAAAATTTTCTATAGACATAAAAATTTGACAAAATTTTCTATAGAAACAAAATTTTGACAAAATTTTCTATAGACATAAAATTTTGACAAAATTATCTATAGAAACAAAATTTTGACAAAATTTTGTATAGAAATAAAATTTTGACAAAATTTTCTAGAAAACTAAAATTTTGACAAAGTTTTCTTCAAAACTAAAATTTTGACAAAATTTTCTGTAGAAATAACATTTTTACAAAATTTTCGATGGAAATAAAAGTTTGACAAAATTTTCTATAGAAATAAAATTTTGATAAAATTTTCTATAGAAATAAAAATTTTGACAAAATTTTCTATAGATATAAAATTTTGACAAAATTTTCTATAGAAATAAAAATTTTGACAAAATTTTCTATAGAAATAAAATTTTGAAAACTTTTGTATAGAAATAAAATTTTGATAACATTTTCTGTGGAAATAAAATTTTTATAAAATTTTCTACAAAACTAAAATTTTGACAAAATTTTTTACAAAACTAAAATTTTGACAAAATTTTCTGTAGAAATAACATTTGTACAAAATTTTCGACGGAAACAAAATTTTGACAAAATTTTCTATAGAAATACAATTTTGATAAAATTTTCTATAGAAATGAAATATTGACAACATTTTCTATAGGAATAAAATTTTGACAAAATTTTCTATAGAAACAAAATTTTGGTAAAATTTTCGATGGAAATAAAATTTTTACAAAATTTTCTATAGACATAAAAATTTGACAAAATTTTCTATAGAAACAAAATTTTGACAAAAAAATCTATAGAAATAAAATTGTGACAAAATTATCTATAGAAACAAAATTTTGACAAAATTTTGTATAGAAATAAAATTTTGACAAAATTTTCTACAAAACTAAAATTTTGACAAAGTTTTCTACAAAACTAAAATTTTGACAAAATTTTCTGTAGAAATAACATTTTTATAAAATTTTCGATGGAAATAAAAGTTTGACAAAATTTTCTATAGAAATAAAATTTTGACAAAATTTTCTATAGAAATAAAAATTTTAACAAAATTTTCTATAGATATAAAATTTTGACAAAATTTTCTATAGAAATAAAAATTTTGACAAAATTTTCTATAGAAATAAAATTTTGAAAACTTTTGTATAGAAATAAAATTTTGATAACATTTTCTGTGGAAATAAAATTTTTATAAAATTTTCTACAAAACTAAAATTTTGACAAAATTTTTTACAAAACTAAAATTTTGACAAAATTTTCTGTAGAAATAACATTTGTACAAAATTTTCGACGGAAACAAAATTTTGACAAAATTTTCTATAGAAATACAATTTTGATAAAATTTTCTATAGAAATGAAATATTGACAACATTTTCTATAGAAATAAAATGTTGACAAAATTTTCTATAAAAACAAAATTTTGACAAAATTTTGTATAGAAATAAAATTTTGACAAAATTTTCTACAAAACTAAAATTTTGACAAAGTTTTCTACAAAACTAAAATTTTGACAAAATTTTCTGTAGAAATAACATTTTTACAAAATTTTCGATGGAAATAAAATTTTGACAAAATTTTCTATAGATATAAAAATTTTGACAAAATTTTCTATAGAAATAAAATTGTGACAAAAATTTCTATAGAAATAAAATTTTGACAAAAAAATCTATAGAAATAAAATTTTGACAAAAAAATCTATAGAAATAAAATTTTGACAAAATTTTCTATAGAAATAAAATTTTGACAAAATTTTCTATAGAAATAAAATTTTGTATAGAAGTAAAATTTTGACAAAATTTTCTACAAAACTAAAATATTGAAAAAATGTTCTGTAGAAATAACATTTTTACTAAATTTTCGATGGAAATAAAATTTTGACAAAATTTTCTATAGAAATAAAATTTTGACAAAATTTTGTATAGAAATAAAATTTTCTATAGAAATAAAATTTTCACAACATTTTCTATAGGAACAAAATTTTGACTAATTTTTTTATAGAAATAAAATTTTGACAAAATTTTGCATAGAAATAAAATTTTCTATAGAAATAAAAATTTTGACAAAATTTTCTATAGAAATAAAATTTTGACAAAAATGTGTATAGAAATAAAATTTTCTATAGAAATAAAATGTTGACAAAATTTTCTATAGAAACAAAATTTTGACAAATTTTTGTATAGAAATAAAATTTTGACAAAATTTTGTATAGAAATAAAATTTTCTATAGAAATAAAATTTTGACAAAATTTTCTACAAAACTAAAATTTTGACAAAGCCTTCTACAAAACTAAAATTTTGACAAAATTTTCTGTAGAAATAACATTTTAAAAAATTTTTTACAGAAATAAAATTTTGACAAAATTTTCTATAGAAATAAAATTTTGACTAAATTTTCTATAGAAATAAAATTGTGACAAACATTTCTATAGAAATAAAATGTTGACGCAATTTTCTATAGAAAAAAATATTGAACATTTTTTTATAGAAATAAAATTTTTTCTACGGACATAAAATTTTGAGAAATTTTCTATAGAAATAAAATTTTGACAAAATTTTCTATAGAAATGAAATTTTGTCAAAATTTTCTATAGAAATACAATCTTCTATAGAAATACAATTTTGACAAAAAAATCTATAGAAATAAAATTTTGACAAAATTTTCTATAGAAATAAAATTTTGACCAAATTTTCTATAGAAATAAAAATTTTGCCAAAATTTTCTATAGAAATAAAATTTTGCCAAAATTTTCTATAGAAATAAAATTTTCTATAGATATAAAATTTTGACAAAATTTTCTATAGAAACAAAATTTTGACAAATTTTTGTATAGAAATAAAATTTTGACAAAATTTTGTATAGAAATAACATTTTGACAAAATTTTCTACAAAACTAAAATTTTGACAAAATATTCTACAAAACTATAATTTTGACAATTTTTTTGACAATTTTCTGTAGAAATAATATTTTTACAAAATTTTGACAAAATTTTCTATAGAAATAAAATTTTTACAAAAATTTCGATGGAAAATTTTGACAAAATTTTTTATAGAAATAAAATTGTGACAAAATATTCTATAGAAATAAAATTTTGGTAAAATTTTCTATAGAAACAAAATTTTGACAAATTTTTGTATAGAAATAAAATTTTGACAAAATTTTGTATAGAAATAAAATTTTCTATAGAAATAAAATTTTGACAAAATTTTCTACAAAACTAAAATATTCTACGAAACTAAAATTTTGACAATTTCTTTGACAATTTTCTGTAGAAATAACATTTTTACAAAATTTTCGATGGAAAAAAATTTTAACAAAATTTTCTATAGAAATAACATTTTTACAAAAATTTCTATGGAAAATTTTGACAAAATTTTCTATAGAAATAAAATTTTGACAAAATTTTCTATAGAAATGAAATTTTGACAAAATTTTCTATAGAAATAAAATTTTGACAATATTTTCTATAGAAACAAAATTTTGACAACATTTTCTATAGAAATAAAATTTTGACAAAATTTTCTATAGAAATAAAAATTTTGACAAAAATTTCTATAGAAATAAAATTTTGACAAAATTTTCTAAAGAAGTAAAATTTTGACAAAATTTTCTACAGAAACAAAATTTTGACAATTTTCTGTAGAAATAACATTTTTACAAAATTTTCGATGGAAACAAAATTTTGACAAAATTTTCTATAGAAATAAAATTTTTACAAAAATTTCGATGGAAAATTTTGACAAAATTTTTTATAGAAATAAAATTGTGACAAAATATTCTATAGAAATAAAATTTTGGTAAAATTTTCTATAGAAACAAAATTTTGACAAATTTTTGTATAGAAATAAAATTTTGACAAAATTTTGTATAGAAATAAAATTTTCTATAGAAATAAAATTTTGACAAAATTTTCTACAAAACTTAAATTTGGACAAAATATTCGACGAAACTAAAATTTTGACAATTTCTTTGACAATTTTCTGTAGAAATAACATTTTTACAAAATTTTCGATGGAAAAATATTTTAACAAAATTTTCTATAGAAATAAAATTTTTACAAAAATTTCGATGGAAAATTTTGACAACATTTTCTATAGAAATAAAATTTTGACAAAGATTTCTATAGAAATAAAATTTTCTATAGAAATAAAATTTTGACAAAATTTTCTATAGAAACAAAATTTTGACAAAATTTTCTATAGAAACAAAATTTTGGCAAAAATTTCTATAGAAATAAAATTTTGACAAAATTTTCTATAGATATAAAATTTTAACAAAATTTTCTACAGAAATAAAATTTTGTCATAACTTCCTGTGGAAATAAAATTTTGAAAATTTTTTTCCATAGAGATAAAATTTTGAAAGACATTGCTAGATCCATTCAGAATTTCATCATGACCCAGAATTTATTAATATACCTCTATCTTAGGGTAGAGTGTTTTACATGTCCTTTAAAATTTCCTTTTATCATTTTTAATTGACTTTGAAACCTCCTACCCCAATTTCTGCACGTTCTTAAAGTTGTTGTGTGCCCTTTTACTTTATCCATTACAATGATAAGAAAATTGGAAAGCAACCTTTCGCTGTTAACAGATTTTATGTGTCACTATAGAGCAATCAATTAAAAAAATTATTTAATAATTTGTAAAATTGATAAATTGCTTAATCAATACAATTGTGTGATTTATTTACGTTTTTCGAAATACCCATGAAACCCCTTTTGTGGGTGTATGTGTGTGAGTGTTGTTCTCACCACAACCACTGGATACACTTGAGGACAGGGTTACGACAACAGCTGTGATTGATGATTTTAGCTGTGCTACTTTTATCGAGCTAATGATGTGAATGTAATCACTGCTTCAGAAATTCAGCAAAAGGGGGGAAATGTATAAGAGGAAATCTCAAAGATAGTTTAATGGTTAGTGAAAATATTGAGTATTAAAAAAAAAAAAAAAAAACAAGTATATACAGTAGTAAGTTCGGCCGGGGCGAATCTTAAATACCCACCACCATGAATCAAATATAATAGTTTCCTTTGAAAATTTCTGGGGGGTTTGATTACAGATATTTTCCCAAGCAGATCAGTTCAACCAGTACGTTTCCCACTGATAAATGTAAATATTTTACCCATGAAGACTAGATCAGATTCTGAATTTATAAGAACCATTTTTTGTTTGAGCTTTAGAGGAATCATTAACATCTCTTGTAAGTGTGCAAGAAAATGATGAAATAATGCCTTGATTTGAAATCTAAAATTTGTAGAATTTCATCCCAATTATTTAAATGATTACGAGAAGTAAAAACTGGCCATTTTACATTCAGTGTCAAGAAATTTTCATGATCAGTGCTCCTTCTATACCCTCCAGAAGTGAAATCGGTCTATATTTCACAATGGACCGATAAAACTAAATCATATACACTTTGTATGGGTCTACAATGCTAGTTTATTTTCAATTTGTGGCAAATCGGATAAAAGCTACAATTTCTAGAAACCCTAGGAGTTAAATCGGGAGTTCGGTGTAATGGGGGCTATACCAAAACATGGAAGGATACACACAGTATTCAGCACATTTAATTGTAGTTCTAGACCACAAATCGGAGGGGCGGTTTATAAAGGAGCTATATCAAAAACTGCACCGATACTCAATATATTCGGCACACCTCTTTATTTTCCTAAAATACCTCTAGATTTCCAATTACAGGCAAAGTGGATAAAAACTACGGTTTCTAGAAGCCCAAGAAATAAAATCGGGAGATCGGTCAATAAAGGTGCTATATCGAAACAGGGTCCCATAATCACCATTTTCGGCACACCTCTTTATTTTCCTAGAATACCTCTAGGTTTTCAATTTTAGGCAAATTAGGTAAACACTACGGATTCTAGAAGCTCAAAAAATAAAATCGGGAGATCGGTCTATATCGGGGGGCTATATCGAAACATGGTCCCATAATCACCATTTTCGGCACATCTCATTATTTTCCTAGACCGATACTCACCATTTTCGGCACACCTCCTTAAGGTCCTACAATACCTCTAGATTTCCGATTTGAGGCAAATTGGGTAAAAATTACGGACTCTAGAAGACCAAGAAGTAAAATCTGGAGATTGGTCTATATGGTGGCTATATCAACACATGGACCGGTACTCGCCATTTTCAGCACACGTCTTTAGGGTCCTAGAGTACCTCTAGATTTCAAATTTCAGGTAAATTAGATTAAAACTACGGATTTTAGAAGCTCAAGAAGTAAAATCGGGAGATCGGTCTATATGGGGGCTATATCAAAACATGGACCGATACACCTCATTTTTGGCACATCTCTTAATGGTCTTAAAATACCTCTAGATTTATGGCAAATCGGATAGAAAATACACTTTCTAGACGCTCAAGAAGCAAAATCGGGAAAACGGTCCATATGGGGGCTATACCAAAACATACATGGTCCTAAAATACCTGTAGATTTCCAATTTCAGGCAAACCTACAGTTTTTATAAGCCCAAGAGCCCAAATCGGGTGGTCGGTTTATATGAGGACTATACCAAAACTTGGACCGATAAGCCCATTTTCGGACTTAACCTGCCTGCGAAATTTTAGGACGATAGCGCCATTATTGAAGGGTGTAGCGTGAATACAGACAGACAGACGGACATGCTTATATCGTCTTAGAATTTCGCTCAAAATAAACCCACCCAACTGCACTCAAATCGATGAATTCACGGTGGCAAAGGAAAAGAGATATGTTTGTACGAATTTATTTCGGCAAAAGCCGGCTATCATGTAAAACCTTTTTTCGGAAGGTTCAAGTGTGGTTCACATTCCTCATCAGCATCCTCTACTTGCAGCAAAACTATCAACCAATTATCAGAATAAATTCAGGCAGTTCATTAAACCCAACAATTAACCACACATGAACCTTCCGAAAAAAGGTTTTGTATGATAGCCGGCTTATGCCGAAATAAATTCGAAACAAACATATCTCTTTTCGAATGCCACCGTCAAATCATCGATTTGAGTGCAGTTGGCTGGGATTATTTTGAACGTGCTTCCTCTTCTTTTTCCATTCGTTTTGTTATTGTTGGTTTTGTTCTTTAAGCATTGTTGTTGTTTTTTTAACTTTGTCATTCCGTTTGTAACACATCGAAATATTGCTCTAAGACCCCATAAAGTATATATATTCTGGGTCGTGGTGAAATTCTGAGTCGATCTGAGCATGTCCGTCCGTCCGTCTGTTGAAATCACGCTAACTTCTGAACGAAACAAGCTATCGACTTGAAACTTGGCACAAGTAGTTGTTATTGATGTAGGTCGGATGGTATTGCAAATGGGCCATATCGATCCACTTTTACGTATAGCCCCCATATAAACGGACCCCCAAATTTGGCTTGCAGACCCTCTAAAAGAAGCAAATTTCATCCGATCCGGCTGAAATTTGGTACATGGTGTTAGTATATGGTCTCTAATATCCATGCAAAAATTGGTCAACATCGGTCCTTAATTAAATATAGCCCCCATATAAACCGATCCCCCGATTTGGCTTGCGGAGCCTCTAAGAGAAGCAAATTTCATCCGATCCGGTTGAAATGTGGTACATGGTGTTAGTATAAGGTGTCTAACAACCACGCAAAAATGAGTCCACTTCGGTCCATAATTATATATAGCCCCCATATAAACCGATCCCCAGATTTGGCTTGCGGAGCCTCTAAGAGATGCAAATTTCATCCGATCCGGCTGAAATTTCGTACATGGTGTTAGTATATGGTCTCTAATGACCATGCAAAAATTGGTCCACATCGGTGTATAATTATATATAGGCCCCATATAAACCGATCCCCAGATTTGACCTCCGGATCCACTTGGAAGAGCAACATTCTTCCGATTCGGTTGAAATTTGATACGTGATGTTAGTATATGGTATCCAACAACCATGCAGGAATTGGTTCATATCAGTCCATAATTATATATAGCCCCCATATAAACCGATCCCCAGATTTGACCTCTGGTACCGTTTGGAGAAGCAAAATTCATCCGATCTGGTTGAAATTTGGTACGTGGTGGTAGCATATGATATTTAACAACCATGGCAAAGTGGTCCATATCAGCCCATAATCATATATAGCCCCCATATAAACCGATCCCGAGATTTGGTTTTGGAGCCTCTTGGAGGTGCAAATTTCATCCGAGTCAGTTGAAATTTGGTAAATTGTGCTAGTATATGGCCGTTAACAACCATGCCTAACTAGGTCCATATCGGTCTATAGTTATATATAGCCCTCAGATAAATCGATCCCCAATCTCAAAAAAAATTATTTGTAGACTTACCTATACATAACTTTTTTGTCTAATATATACCACGTATAGACTAACTCACAATTTAGGAATGTTGTAATTCCGAAACGTGCGTCCATCCAACCGTCTTGCAGTCTATAGGGCTTTGCCCGAAAAAATTTGACAAACTTTATTTTCCTCTGTTGGTTGAGCTACACTTGCAGTTTAGTCAATGTATAGTTTTAAGCTGAAATAAAAAACAACAACAACGAAATTAAATTTTGAATTTTCTAAAGAAAGAACAGTTTTGGCAAGATTTTCTATGTAAATACAATTTTGACAAAATTTTCTGTAGAAATCGAACTTTGAGAAAAGTTTCTATAGAAATAAAATTTTGACAAAATTTTCTATAGACAAAAAATTTTGACAAAATTTTCTATAGAAATAAAATTTTGACAAAGTTTTCTATAGAAATAAAATTTTGCCAAATTTTTCTATAGAAATAAAATTTTTGTTAAAATTTTTTATGGAAATAATTTTTTTTTTAATTTTCTATAGATATAAAATTTTGACAAAATTTCTATAGAAATGAAATTTTGACAAAATTTTCTATAGAAATTAAATTTAACAAAATTTTCTAAAGAAATAATATTTTTGGCAAAATTTTCTATGGAAATAAAGTTTTGTTGTTTTTTACTGCAGCTTAAAACCATATATTGACTAAACTAAAAGTGTAGTTTAACCAACAAAGGAAAAGAATGTTTGTCAAATTTATTTGGGCAAAGCCCTATAGACTGCAAGACGGTTGGATGGACGCACGTTTCGGAATTACCACATTCCTCATCAGCATCCTCTACTTGCAGCAAAACTATCAACCAATTATCAGAATAAATTCAGGCAGTTCATTAAACCCAACAATGAACCACACTTGAACCCTCCGAAAAAAGGTTTTGTATGATAGCCGACTTATGCCGAAATAAATTCAAAACAAACATATCTCTTTTCCTATGCCACTGTCAAATCATCGATTTGAATTCAGTTGGCTGGGTTTATTTTGAGCGTGCCTCCTCTTCTTTTTCCATTCTTTTTGTTTTGTTATTGTTGGTTTTGTTCTTTAAGCATTGTTGTTGTTTATTGTAGCTTAGAACCATACATTGACTAAACTACAAGTGTAGTTTAACCAACAGAGGAAAATAATGTTTGTCAAATTTATTTGGGCAAAGCCCTATAGACTGCATAGGAAAAGAGATATGTATGTTTGTTTCGAATTTATTTCGGCATAAGCCGGCTATCATACAAAACCTTTTTTCGGAAGGTTCAAGTGTGGTTCATTGTTGGGTTTAATGAACTGCCTGAATTTGTTCTGATAATTGGTTGATAGTTTTGCTGCAAGTAGAGGATGCTGATGAGGAATGTGGTAATTCCGAAACGTGCGTCCATCCAACCATCTTGCAGTCTATAGGGCTTTGCCCAAATAAATTTGACAAACATTCTTTTCCTCTGTTGGTTAAACTACACTTGTACTTTAGTCAATGTATGGTTCTAAGCTGCAATAAAAAACAACAACAATGCTTAAAGAACAAAACCAGCAATAACAAAACAAAAGGAATAAAATTTTATTTCTATAGAAAATTGTGTCAACATTTTATTTCTATATAATGTTATGTCAAAATTTTATTTCTTTCGAAAATTTTGTCAAAATTTTATTTCTATACAAAATTTTGTTGAAATTTAGTTCAATACAAAATTATGTCAAAATTTTATTTCTTTAGAAAAATTTGTCAAAATTTTATTTATATAGAAAATTGTGTCATAATTTTATTTCTATAGAAAATTGTGTCAAATTTTATTTCTATAGAAAATTTTGTCAAAATTTTATATCTATAGAAAATTTTATCAAAATTTTATTTCTATAGAAAATTTTGTCAAAATTTTATTTCTATAGAAAATTTTGTCGATATTTTATTTCTACCCAAAATTTTGTCAAAATTGTATTTCTATAGAAAATTTTGTTGTTGTTTTTTTATTGCAGCTTAAAACCATACATTGACTAAACTACAAGTGTAGCCTAACCAACAGAGGAAAAGAATGTTTGTCAAATTTATTTGGGCAAAGCCCTATAGACTGCAAGATGGTTGGATGGACGCACGTTTCGGAATTACCACATTCCTCATCAGCATCCTCTAATTGCAGCAAAACTATCAACCAATTATCAGAATAAATTCTGGCAGTTTATTAAATCCAATAAAAACCACACTTGAATCCTCTGAAAAACCAACAATAACAAAACAAAACGAATGGTATAGAAAATTTTGTCAAAATTTTATTTCTATAGAAAATTTTCTCAAAATTTTATTTCTATAGAAATTTTTGTCAAAATTTTATTTCTATCGAAAATTTTGTCAAAATTTTATTTCTATAGAAAATTTTGTCAAAATTTTATTTCTATAGAAAATTTTATCAAAATTTTATTTCTATAGAAAATTTTCGTCAAAATTTTATTTCTATAGAAAAATTTGTCAAAATTTTATTTCGATAGAAAATTGTGTCAAAATTTTTTTTCTATAGAAAATTTTGTCAAAATTTTATTTCTATAGAAAATTTTATTAAAATTTTATTTCTATAGAAAATTTTGTCAAAATTGTATTTCTACCCAAAATTTTGTTAAAATTTTATTTCTATAGAAAATTTTGTAAAAATTTTTTTTTTGCGAAAAATTTTGTCAAAACTTTATTTCTATAAGAAATTAAATTCATATATATGTTATATTTTACTGGCACTCCACACAGTCATGCTTATTTTAGAAAAAGAAAAAGTTATAACAGACCACAAAAAAGCAAAAAGAAAAAAAATAGAACAGAAAGGATATGAGTAAAAATAATAACGTCATCATATAGCTCATATGAGAAAATTTCTCAAAATATTTTTTATGTCATTTTATTTTATGTCTCATCCTTAATGCAGTTCTTGGATAATCCGTATACAGGAGAAATATACAAAAAAACAAAAAAATATCTTTAGTTTAGATTCATACCCACTCAGGAAAAAAAAAACTAACTAATAAATCTCTCACTGTCACCAAGATAAATGTTTTTTGCAACAATGATATTTTTTTGTTGTTTTTTTTTTTTTTTTTTTTTTTGTTCTTTCTCGAATATCCCAAGCAAAACCTCCAACTGACAATAAAACAGAAACAAAGACAATATGACAACGACTATGACGATGTTGGTGCTGTCGAGAAATAAGAAAACGCCAGCAACCAAAAAAAAATCCTGAACACAAAACCAACAAAAGGAAGAGAATCCTTTTGAGAAATTTCTAAAAATAAATCTTGACAAACTCAAATGTATAATAAAACGCAGTGAAATATCTTTATGAAAAATATTAAAGTCAGAAAAATATTTGATGCTTCGCAAAGTTTTCGTTGTTTTAGCTGAGAGTGCGGTTTTCAATGGCATTATGTGGAGGAAATTCAGTTGGGGTTTTTATGTTTCGTAAGACTCAAAAAAAAAAAAAAAAACAAAACAAAATCGAAGTAAGTGGAGTGTGAAGCGTTAAAACTAAAATTTTCGGGTCCACACTGAAACAAATATGAACGATTATAGAACCCAATAATTTAGGACTTCTGATTTATCGAATATTGAGAAAAAATTTCTTAAAATAAAGAAATTTTTTAATTGAAACAAGTAAGGAAAGTCTAAAGTCGGGCGGGGCCGACTATATTATACCCTGCACCACTTTGTAGATCTAAATTTTCGATACCATATCACATCCGTCAAATGTGTTGGGGGCTATATATAAAGGTTTGTCCCAAATACATACATTTAAATATCACTCGATCTGGACCGAATTAGATAGACTTCTGCAAAATCTATAGACTCAAAATTTAAGTCGGCTAATGCACTAGGGTGGAACACAATGTTAGTAAAAAAAATATGGGAAACATTTAAATCTGAAGCAATTTTAAGGAAACTTTGCAAAAGTTTATTTATGATTAATCGCTCGATATATATGTATTAGAAGTTTAGGAAAATTAGAGTCATTTTTACAACTTTTCGACTAAGCAGTGACGATTTTACAAGGAAATTGTTGGTATTTTGACCATTTTTGTCGAAATCAGAAAAACATTTATATGGGAGCTATATCTAAATCTGAACCGATTTCAACCAAATTTGGCACACATAGCTACAATGCTAATTCTACTCCATCTGCAATATTTCAACTAAATCGGAGCAAAAAATGGGCATCTGTGGTCATATGAGTGTAAATCGGGCGAAAGCTATATATGGGAGCTATATCTAAATCTGAACCGATTTCAACCAAATTTGGCACGCATAACTACAATGCTAATTCTACTCCTTGTGCGAAATTTCATCTAAATCGGAGCAAAAAATTGGCCTCTGTGGTCATATGAGTGTAAATCGGGCGAAAGCTATATATGGGAGATATATCTAAATCTGAACCGATTTCAACCAAATTTGGCACGCATAGCTACAATGCTAATTCTACACCTTGTGCAAAATTTCAACTAAATCGGAGTTAAAAATTGGCCTCTGTGGTCATATGAGTGTAAATCGGGCGAAAGCTATATATGGGAGATATATCCAAATCTGAACCGATTTCAACCAAATTTGGCACGCATAGCTACAATGTTAATTCTACACCTTGTGCAAAATTTCAACTAAATCGGAGTTAAAAATTGGCCTCTGTGGTCATATGAGTGTAAATCGGGCGAAAGCTATATATGGGAGATATATCTAAATCTGAACCGATTTCAACCAAATTTGGCACGCATAGCTACAATGCTAATTCTACACCTTGTGCAAAATTTCAACTAAATCGGAGTTAAAAATTGGCCTCTGTGGTCATATGAGTGTAAATCGGGCGAAAGCTATATATGGGAGATATATCCAAATCTGAACCGATTTCACCCAAATTTGGCACGCATAGTTACATTGCTAATTCTACTCCCTGTGCAAAATTTCAACTAAATGGGAGTTAAAAATTGGCCTCTGTGGTCATATGAGTGTAAATCGGGCGAAAGCTATATATGGGAGCTATATCTAAATCTGAACCGATTTCAACCAAATTTGGCACGCATAGTTACAATGCTAATTTTACTCCCTGTGCAAAATTTCAACTCAATCGGAGTTAAAAATTGGCGTCTGTGGGCAAATGAGTGTAAATCGGGCGAAAGCTATATATGGGAGCTATATCTAAATCTGAACCGATTTGGCTGATATTTTGCAAGTTTTTCGAGACCCATAAAATATTCGGATGTACGGAATTTGAGGAAGATCGGTTGATATACACGCCAATTATGACCAGATCGGTGAAAAATATATATGGCAGCTATATCTAAATCTGAACCGATTTTTTGCAAAATCAATAGGGATCGTCTTTGAGCCGAAATAGGACCCTATACCAAATTTTAGGACAATCGGACTAAAACTGCGAGCTGTACTTTGCACACAAAAATACATCAACAGACAGACGGACAACGCTAAATCGACTCAGAATTTAATTCTAAGCCGATCCGTATACTAAAAGGTTGGTCTATGATTACTCCTTCTTGGCGTTACATACAAATGCACAAACTTATTATACCCTGTACCACAGTAGTGGTGAAGGGTATAATAAAGTTCGTAATCTTTGCTTTAAATTTGCACCGTGTTGACATGCTTAGTTTGTCCGCTTTACATACCAAGGGTCATGGTAAGTTATCCATTTAGGGTGGAAAAATCCCAAAACTTTAACAAATTGTCAAATTTTAATTTGCATTTTCAGTTTTACTTCAAAAAACTACAATCGGACAATTCGTTCAAATATTTTTTTTGTCAAGTATAGCAAAATTTTATTTTTGTATTCGAAGCTCGATATCAAAGACTATTAAAAACCGAAATTTCAACAAATCAAAACTTTCGAACCATTGTGCGTTGGTCCGTCCGTCGGTTGATATCACGCTAACTTGCGAACGCAACGAGCTATGCATTTGAAACTTGCTACAACTAGTTGCTGTTGATGTAGGTCAGATATGTTAGTATAGGAAATGGGTCATTTTTGGTATAGTCCCCATATAAATCGAACACTAGATTTTGTTTTTATACCCCCCACCATAGGATGGGGGGTATATTAACTTTGTCATTCCGTTTGTAACACATCGAAATATTGCTCTAAGACCCCATAAAGTATATATATTCTGGGTCGTGGTGAAATTCTGAGTCGATCTAAGCTTGTCCGTCCGTAGTTGTTATTGATGTAGGTCGGATGGTATTGCAAATGGGCCATATCGGTCCACTTTTACGTATAGCCCCCATATAAACGGACCCCCAAATTTGGCTTGCGATTGCTCTAAGAGAAGCAAATTTCATCCGATCCGGCTGAAATTTGGTACATGGTGTTAGTATATTGTCTCTAACAACCATACAAAAATTGGTCAACATCGGTCCATAATTATATATAGCCCCCATATAAACCGATCCCCAGATTTGGCTTGCGGAGCCTCAAAGAGAAACAAATTTCATCCGATACGGCTGAAATTTGGTACATGGTATTAGTATATGGTCTCTAAGATCCATTCAAAAATTGGTCCATATCAGTCCATAATTATATATAGCCCCCATATAAACCGATCCCAGATTTGAACTCCGGAGCCTCTTAGAGGAGCAAAATTCATCCGATCCCGTTGAAATTTGCAACGTGGTGTTAATATATGGCCGCTAATAACCATGCCAAAATTGGTCCATATCGGTCTATTGTTATATATAGCCGATCCCCAATCACACAAAAATTGGTCCATATCGGTTCATAATCATGCTTGCCACTCGAGCAAAAATAATCTAGAAAAATTTTATTTCTATAGAAAATTTTGTCGAAATTTTATTTTATTCCTATAGAAAATTTTGTCAAAATTTTATTTCTATAGAAAATTTTGGCAAAATGTTATTTCTGTAGAAAATGTTGTCAAAATTTTAATTCTATAGAGAATGTTGTCAAAATTTTAAATATTTTGAAAATTTTGTTAAAATTTTACTTCTATAGAAAATCTTGTCAAAATGTTATTTCTATAGAAAATTTTGTTCAAATTTTACTTCTATAGAAAATGTTGTCAAACTTAATTATATACGTAATTAATCGGCCATTTTAAATTTAATATATACCACGTATGGACTACGTGGTATATATTATGGTATTAGGAAGTTTTAAGATACCTTGTCATCGGCAAAATTTACCGCAACCCAAGTAATTCGATTGTGGATGCAGTCTTCAGTAGAAGTTTCTACTCAATCCATGGTGGAGGGTACCAGCGTTGCCAGAATTGTTTCACCAAAAACCGCTAGATTTGTCCAAAAAACTAGCCAAAAAAAACTAAAAAATTTTAAAAAATAGCTAGAAAAAAAGCTAAATTTTTTTGTATCAAAAGTCACATTTTTGATTGAAATTTAACAAATTTAAAATGCATATTATTTTAATTGTATTCATTTTATTTCCATTTCTGTGAGACCGTAAGAAAATCTAAGTCATATTAGCTCTGTTTGCGTACTCGATACATTTGGATTACTATCACAAATTTTTACTGGAAGTCCTTCGTTTATATTTCCTAGTAAAAACATTTTTCCCAGTAAACTTGCAATTATCAGCTGGTTAATCATCAACAAGTCAAATGTGCGATATATTGCACAATGTCACATAGAACTGCATTCGAAAATATCAACATATTCCATTTTAACTGAATTAATGATAAATTCGTGAACGAGTACACTTCTGCTAATATTTCCCAAGAGAATAAAACCCATTCTAACTATCTTGCAAGTTTATACTGAATAACTTTTATTCAAAAATTTCC
This sequence comes from Haematobia irritans, assembly GCF_050003625.1. Classification (NCBI taxonomy): domain Eukaryota; kingdom Metazoa; phylum Arthropoda; class Insecta; order Diptera; family Muscidae; genus Haematobia; species Haematobia irritans. The sequence goes on along the minus strand of NC_134400.1, from coordinate 41,413,363 downwards.
CTACAAACCCATTGTTGTCCAATTTTCGTAAATGTAAATCCATTCCATTAATAAATAGCAGATTTTTTTGATCATATCACTACGAATTTTTTTATTGCATATTTTTATGTTAAAAAAATAATACCACATTCAAAACTTTATTATTATTATTTTATTTATTATTATTATATTATTTCTATATTCGGTTCCAAAGATTTTGAACACTAATGATTTTGGTATTGATTCCGAGTCAAATTTGAACTTATTCGTTTTTTCAGCTTTTTATTCATGAACTACCACAGTGCTTTAAAAACGTGCTAACGAAAACTTAAATTTCCAAATTCAGACTCTACTTAAAGTAGAAATTATTCTATGTATACGTTTTTAAAATAAAATGTTGAAAACCCTCTTCTATTTTTGAACCCAATTTTGGTTTGTGGTCAAGATACAAAAACTCCACAAATTTGAAGACTATTTAATTAATTTTAGGAATTTTGTAGAATTGACCCTAGCCTTATTTCATGTAAAGATACCCACTTTTAAGTTAAATCAATTAACTATAAGGGCAAAACGACTTTATCGGCTTTTGGACAAGGAAAAAAGTTTATATAAGACAAATTCACAAATGCTATTATAACCAAAATTCGCGTTCGTATTTTAAGGACATGAAATTCACAAAAGCTATTATAACCAAAATTCGCGGACGTATTTTAAGGACATGAGATCTTTGGCCTCACGACAATGTTTTTTTAGTGTACAAAGCAATTCACATCTACTATTTTAGTTTAGTAATATCATAATAAATTTAGAATATTATAATAACATAAAAAGGATAAACGAGTCAAATGCTAATATTCCTAATAATTTACTGACAGTTTATATAAGGAATTTGTATGGTTATGGTAGATTTAAAGTTTACGATAACTTTTACGAATACGAGGAAAAAACTTTACAACCAGGTGTATTTGCTCCAAAAATGCCCGGATAATGGCTGGAATAATTATTAATGCTTCAATTGAGCTTCGAATTATTTCATATTTCAATAGGAACATGTCGAAAATAAAAAAAAGCCAAAAATAGCTAAAAGGGTCATGAAAAAAAGCCAGAAAAAAAGCTAAAAGCTAAATGCATTTTTTTCCCGCTAAACGTCTTCAAAAAAAGCCAAATCTAGCGGGAAAAAAGCTAAATTGGCAACGCTGGAGGGTACATAAGCTTCGGCCTGGCCGAACTTACGGCCGTATATACTTGTTTTTTATACCCTTCACCACTACTGTGGTACAGGGTATAATAAGTTTGTGCATTTGTATGTAACGCCAAGAAGGAAAAGTCTGAGACCCATCGTTTAGTATACCGATCGTCTTAGAATTAAATTCTGAGTCGATTTAGCGATGTCCGTCTGTCTGTCTTTCTGTCTGTCTGTTGATGTATTTTTGTGTGCAAAGTACAGCTCGCAGTTTTAGTCCGATTGTCCTAAAATTTGGTATTGGGTCCTGCTTCGGCTCAAAGACGAACCCTATTGATTTTGGAAAAACTCGGTTCAGATTTAGATATAGCTGCCATATATATTTTTCACCGATCTGGTCATAATTGGCGTGCATATCAACCGATCTTCCTCAAATTCCGTACATCCGAATATTTTATGGGTCTTGAAAAACTTGCAAAATATCAGCCAAATCGGTTCAGATTTAGATATAGCTCCCATATATAGCTTTCGCCCGATTTACACTAATTTGCCCACAGAGGCCAATTTTGTGCTCCGATTTAGTTGAAATTTTGCATGGGGAGTAGAATTAGCATTGTAACTATGCGTGCCAAATTTGGTTGAAATCGGTTCAGATTTGGATATATCTCCCATATATAGCTTTCGCCCGATTTACACTCATATGACCACAGAGGCCAATTTTTAACTCCGATTTAGTTGAAATTTTGCACAGGGAGTAGAATTAGCATTGTAACTATGCGTGCCAAATTTGGTTGAAATCGGTTCAGATTTGGATATATCTCCCATATATAGCTTTCGCCCGATTTACACTCATATGACCACAGAGGCCAATTTTTAACTCCGATTTAGTTGAAATATTGCACAGGGAGTAGTATTGTAACTATGCGTGCCAAATTTGGTTGAAATCGGTTCAGATTTGGATATATCTCCCATATATAGCTTTCGCCCGATTTACACTCATATGACCACAGAGGCCAATTTTTAACTCCCATTTAGTTGAAATTTTGCACAGGGAGTAGAATTAGCATTGTAACTATGCGTGCCAAATTTAGTTGAAATCGGTTCAGATTTGGATATATCTCCCATATATATGTTTTTCTGATTTCGACAAAAATGATCAAAATACCAACATTTTCCTTGTAAAATCGCCACTGCGTAGTCCAAAAGTTGTAGAAATGACTCTAATTCTCCTAAACTTCTAATACATATATATCGAGCGATAAATCATAAATAAACTTTTTCGAAGTTTCCTTAAAATTGCTTCAGATTTAAACGTTTCCCATATTTTTTACTAACATTGTGTTCCACCCTAGTGCATTAGCCGACTTAAATTTTGAGTCTATAGATTTTGTAGAAGTCTATCAAATTCTTCCAGATCGAGTGATATTTAAATGTATGTATTTGGGACAAACCTTTATATATAGCCCCCAACACATTTGACGGATGTGATATGGTATCGAAAATTTAGATCTACAAAGTGGTGCAGGGTATAATATAGTCAGCCCCGCCCGACTTTAGACTTTCTTTACTGGTTTTTCTATAAATTTTTTTTTCAATTCTATAGAAAATTTTGTCAAAATTTTACTTCCATAGAAAATTTTGTCAAAATTTTATTTCTATAGAAAATTTTGTCAACATTTGACTTCTATAAAAAATTTTTCAAAAATTTACATTTTTTATAGGAAAGTTTGTTAAATTTTTATTTCTATAGATAATGTTGTCAATTTTATTTCTACAGAAAATTTTGTCAAAATTTTATTTCTATAGAAAATTGTGTCAAAATTTTATTTCTATAGAAAATTTTGTCAAAATATTACTTCTATAAAAAATTTTGTTTCTAAAGAAAATTTTCTGAAAATTTTAATTTTTAGAAAATTTTGTCAAAAATTTTATTCTTATGGAATATTATGTCAAAATTTTGTTTCTATAAAAAATTTTATTTCCATAGAAAATTTTCTCAAAATTTTATTTATATACACATTTTTTTCAATAGTTTATTTATATAAAAAAATTGTCAACATTTTTCTCTCTATAGAACATTTTGTCAAAATTTCATTTCTATTGAAAACTTTTGAAGATTTATTTCTATATAAAATTTTGTCAAAATTTTATTTCTATGGCAAATGTTGTCAAAAGTTTATTTCCATAAAAAATCTTCTCAACAATTTATTTGCATAAAAAATTTTCGCAAAATTTTATTTCTATAGAACATTTTAATTCCATGGAAAAATTTGTCAATTTTTTCCATTAAAAATTTTGTCAACGTTTTAGTCTATAGAAAATTTTTTCAAAATTTTATTTTTTTTTATAATTTTTGTTTAAATTTAATGTCCATAGAAAATTTTGTGAAAATTTTATTTCTATAGAAAATTTGCTGAAAATTTTATTTCTATAGAAAATTTGCTGAAAATTTTATTTTTATAGAAAATTTTGTCAAAATTTTACTCCGATAAAAATTTTGTCAAAATTTTATTTTTCTAGAAATGTTTGTGAAAATTTTATATCCTTTGTCAAAAATTAGTTTCATAGAAAATTTTGTCAAAATTTTATTTCTGTAGAAAATTTCGTAAAAAATTTATTTTCTATTTAGTCAAAATTTTATTTATATACAAACTATTCTGAATAGTTTATTTCTATAACAAAATTTGTCAACATTTTTCTTTCTATACAACATTTGGTCAAAATTTCATTTCTCTAGAATATTTTGTCAAAATTTTATTTTATTTCTATAGAAAATGTTGTCAAAATTTTATTTCTATAGGAAATTATGTCCAAATTTTATTTCTATTGAAAACTTTGGAAATTTTATTTCTATAGAAAATGTTGTCAAAATTTTATTTCTATAGAAAATGTTGTCAAAATTTTATTTCTATATAAAATGTTGTCAAAAGTTAATTTCTATAAAAGGTTGCCTCAAAATTTTATTTCTATAAAAAATTTTCTCAAAATTTTATTTCTATAGTACATTTTGTCAAAATTTTATTTCCATGGAAAATTTTGTCAAATTTTTTTTCATGGAAACTATAGGAAATTATGTCAACATTTTATTTTTATTGATAATTTTTTCATAATTTTATGTGCATAGAAAATTTTGTCAAAATTTTATTTCGTTTTGTTTGTTATTGTTGGTTTCTCTTTAATTATTATTGTTGTTTTTGATCTCAGCTTAAAACCGTGCATTGACTAAACTACAAGAGTAGATTAACCAACCAGACAGTAGCCGACTATCAAACCTTTTTTCGGAAGGTTCACGTGTAGTTCACTTTGGGTTGAGTGAATTAACCGAATTAATTCTGATAATTGGTTGATAGTTTTGCTGCAAGTAGAGGATGCTGATGAGGAATGTGGTAATTCCGAAACAGCTGTACATCCAACCATCTTGCAGTCTATAGGGATTTGCCCAAATAAATTTGACAAGCATAATTTTCCGCTGTTGGTTAAGCTACACTGGTAGTTTAGTCAATGCATGGTTTTAAGCTGAGACCAAAATCAACAATAACATTTTATTTCTATAGAAAATTTTGTCAAAATTTTACTCCGATGAAAATTTTGTCAAAATTTTATTTCTCTAGAAATTTTTGTGAAAATTTTATTTCCAAGAAAATTTTGTCAAAAAATTAGTTTTATAGAAAATTTTGTCAAAACTTTATTTCTACAGAAAATTTTGCTAAAATTATATTTCCATAGAACATTTTGTCCACATTTTATTTGTATAGCAACTTTTGCAAATTTTTTTTATACCCTGCGTCACACTGTGGAACAGGGTATTATAAGTTAGTGCATATGTTTGCAACATCCAGAAGGAGACGAGATAGACACATGGTGTCTTTGGCAATAATGCTCAGGGTGGGTCCCTGAGTCGATCTAGCCATGTCCGTCTGTCCGTCTGTCTGTGAACACATTTTTGTGATCAAAGTCTAGGTCGCAGTTTAAGCCCAATCGCCTTCAAATTTGGCACAAGTTCCTGTTTTGGGTCAGAATAGAACCCTATTGATTTTGGAAGAAATCGGTTCAGATTTAGATATAGCTCCCATATATATCTTTCGCCCGATATGCATTTATATGGACCCAGAAGCCAGAGTTTTACCCTGATTTGCTTGAAATTTTGCACAAACATAACACTTGGTCGTATAGTCAAGTGTGCTAAATTTGATTGAAGTCGGTTCAGATTTAGATATAGCTCCCATATATATATATTTCGGTCGATATAGGCTTATATGGCCCCAGAAGCCAGAGTTTTAGCCAAATTTGGTTGAAATTTTGCACTAGGAGTACAATTGGTAGTGTAGTCAAGTGTGCTAAATTTTATTGAAATCGGTTCAAATTTAGATATAGCTCCCATATATATCTTTCGCCCGATTTTCCGTTATGGAAAATCTATGGTCATGAGTTCAAAGTTGTAGTCCGATTTACGTGAAATTTTGCACAGGGAGTAGAATTAAAATACTATGTATGTATGTCAAATTTCTTTGAAATCGATTCAGATTTCTATATAGCTTCCATATTTATGCTTTTCGGATTTGGGTAAAAATGACCAAAATACCCACATCTTCTTTATACAATCGCCACTGCTAAGTCGAAAACTTGTAAAGGTGACTCAAATTTTCCTTTATTTCTAACACATATCTATCGACCGATAAATCATAAATACACTTTTGCGAAGTTGCCTCAAAAATGGTTCAGATTTTCCATATTTATACCCTTCACCACTACTGTGGTAGAGGGTATAATAAATTTGTGCATTTGTATGTAACGTCAAGATGGAAAAGTCTGAGACCCATCGTTTAGTATACCGATCGTCTTAGAATTAAATTCTGAGCCGATTTAGCGATGTCCGTCTGTCTGTCTGTTCATATATTTTTGTGCGCAAAGTAAAGGTCGCAGTTTAAGTCCGATCGTCCTCAAATTTGGCATAGGATCGTTTTTGGGACAAAGACAATCGCTATTGATAACCTAACCTAACCTAACTCTCGCTTCATATCTCCCGCCCGACTTTAGACTTTCCTTACTTTTTTTATACCCTCAACCATAGGATGGGGGTATATGAACTTTGTCATTCCGTTTGTAACACATCGAAATATTTCTCTAAGACCCCATAAAGTATATATATTCAAGGTCGTGGTGAAATTTTGAGTCGATCTGAACATGTCCGTCCGTCCGTCTTTTGAAATCACGCTAACTTCCGAACGAAACAAGCTATCGACTTGAAACTTGGCACAAGTAGTTGTTATTGATGTAGGTCAGATGCTATTGCAAATGGGCCATATCGGTCCACTTTTATATATAAACGGACCCCCAAATTTGGCTTGCGATTGCTCTAAGAGAAGCAAATTTCATCCGATCCGGCTGAAATTTGGTACATGGTGTTACTATATGGTCTCTAACAACCATGCAGAAATTGGTCCATAACGGTGTATAATTACATATAGCCCCCATATAAACCGATCCCCCGATTTGGTTTGCGGAGCCTCTAAGAAAACCAAATTTCATCCGATCCGACTGAAATTTGGTACATGGTGTTAGTATATTGCCTCTAACAACCATGCCAAAATTGGTCCATATCGGTTCATAATTATATATAGCCCCCATATAAACCGATCCCCAGATTTGGTTTGCGGACCCCCTAAGCAAGGCCTTATTCAGGGGGGGGGGGGTGAGGGGGATCAAACCTCCCCCGAAATGAATGAATATTTTTATATAAATATATATTTTTAGCTGCATAGAAAAATCTTATCGAAGATGTTGAAGAAAAGATGGAGGTTTTATTTTGAAAAACGCTTACCTATAAAACTTGCACAAATCATAGAATACTAGTTGAAAAGTCCGTCAAACGACGGTCGAAAAAAACAAATTGTTTTTGTTCTCGCACCACAAATTTTATTTTTGAAAAATGTCTTCCTGCTTTTTATTCGAGTTTGTTGTTCTTTTTTTGAACATGACTCGCTTTGTTTGGCCATAGCAACAACAACGAAACAGCCAAACACACATGTGTAAATGAAATGGCGCAAAACCTGCGAAAAGAACCTGCCTAATTCAGCGATGGAAGCACTTGGAGTGTGCAATAAAGAGATATTTCCAAACGTGCATATTCTTTTAAAAATTTTGGTCACTTTGCCAGTTACTCAGGGATGGAAAATACAATTTTTAAGAAAGTACAAAAAAGGTATTTGTTGAGCGGAAAGGTACTTTTTACTAAATTTCAACAAAAATTTCACTGGAAAATTATTGTCAAGAGACTAAATTTTAAAGAAAATAAAATTTTGACAAAATTTTCTATAAAATAAAATTTTGCAAAAATTTTCTATAGAAATAAAATTTTGCAAAAAAATTCTGTAGAAAAAAAATGTTGCAAATTTTTTTCTATAGAAATAAAATTTTGCAAAAATTTCCTATAGAAATAAAATTTTTACAAAATTTCAATTGAAATAAAATTTTCAATTGAAATAAAATTTTGACAAAATTTTCTATAAAAATAAAATTTTGCAAAAATTCTATATAGAAATAAAATGTTGACAACTATTTCTACCGAAATAAAAATTCGATAATATAGAATCGCATTCTTTTTTCGACTAAAACATTCTTGAATATCAATAAAATCCTGTTTTTGACTATATCTTTTACAAAATCGAGATTTTCTTCCCACATGAACATGTCTGTTTTGCCATATTTGTAAAAGACTATTAGCAAATAAGGTTGATAAAGACTTTCTCAAAATATTAAAATATTTTGTCAAAGCTATTGTACCATAAATCTGATATCGACTCAAAAATGTCTACACAAAAGGTACTAAATCATTCGCGGGGGTACTACGGTACTGACCGGGGTGAAAAGTATTGAAAAAAAGTACTATAGTACTGCATTTTCCATCCCTGCAGTTACTACGTACTCATCCGAACTTTCATTTTCAACAATGAAGAGAATAAAGACGTATCTTAGAAATTCGACTAGCGAGAGTAGACTCAATGGATTGGCATTAATGTCGGTTCATCGCCGAATAAATGTGCAGTCTGAAGAAGTCATTGATTTATTTGCTGCCCAAAAGCCCGTCGGCTCAATTTAATATTATAACAAATATATACGGCCGTAAGTTCGGCCAGGCCGAAGCTTATGTACCCTCCATCATGGATTGCGTAGAAACTTCTTCTAAACCTGCCATCCACAACCGAATTACTTAAGTTGCGGTAACGCGTGCAAGGTATCTTAAAACCTCCTAACACCATCTTCTAAATTGTATGTAAGTCCATACGTGGTATATATTAAATCAAAAAAGATCGATCCAATACGTATATAATTCAGTTTGACAAAGTAGACATAAAATTTTGACAAAATTTTCTACAGAAATAAAATTTTAACAAAATTTTCTATAGAAATAAAATTTTCTATAGAAATAAAAATGTTGACAAAATTTTCTATAGAAAGAAAATTTTGACAAAAACTTCTACAGAAATAAAATTTTAACAAAATTTTCTATAGAAATAGACTTTTGACAAAATATTCTATAGAAATAAAAACTTGGTAGATTATTTTTGGTTCGAGTGGCAACCATGATTATGAACCGAATAAAATTTGAACAAAATTTTCTATAGAAATAAAATTTTGACAATGATGAAAATTTTATTATGAACCGCATAAAATTTTAACAAAATTTTCTCTAGAAATAAAATTTTGACAAAATTTTCTATAGAAATAAAATGTTGACAAAATTTTCTATATAATAAAATTTTGGTAGATTATTTTTGGCTCTAGTGGCAACCATGATTATGAACCGATATGGACCAATTTTTGTGTGATTGGACGAATTGTTGTATGGTTGTTAGCGACCATATACTAACACCACGTTCCTAATTTGAACCGGATCGGATGAATTTTGCTCCTCCAAGAGGCTCCTGAGGTCAAATCTGGAGAACGTTTTATATGGGGGCTATATATAATTATGGACCGATATGGACCAATTCTGGCACGGTTGTTAAAGATCATATACTAACATCATGTTCAAAATTACAACCGGATCGGATGCAATTTGCTTCTCTTTGAGGCTTCGCAAGCCAAATCTGGAGATCGGTTTATATGGGGTCTATATATAAGTATGGACCGATGTGGACCAATTTTTGCATGGTTGTTAGAGACCATATACCAACATCATGTACCAAATTTCAGCCGGATCGGATGAAATTTGCTTCTCTTTGAGGCTCCGCAAGCCAAATCTGGGGATCGGTTTATATGGGGGCTATATATAATTATAGACCGATGTGGATTAATTTTTGCATGATTGTTAGAGACCATCTACCAACACCATGTAGCAAATTTCAGCTGGATCGGTTGAAATTTGCTTCTCTTAGAGGCTCCACAAGCCAAATCTGGGGGTCGGTTTATATGGGGGCTATATATAATTATAGACCGATGTGAACCAATTTTTGCATGATTGTTAGAGACCATCTACCAACACCATGTACCAAATTTTAGCCGGATCGGATGAAATATGCTTCTCTTAGAGGCTCCACAAGCCAAATCTGGGGATCGGTTTATATGGGGGCTATATATAATTATGGACCGATGTGGACCAATTTTTGCATGGTTGTTAGAGACCATATACCAACACCATATACCAAATTTCAGGCGGATCGGATGAAATATGCTTCTCTTAGAGGCTCCACAAGCCAAATCTGGGGATCGGTTTATATGGGGGCTATATATAATTATGGACCGATGTGGACCAATTTTTGCATGGTTGTTAGAGACCATATACCAATACCATATACCAAATTTCAGCCGGATCGGATGAAATATGCTTCTGTTAGAAGCTCCACAAGCCAAATCTGAGGGTCCCTTTATATGGGGGCTATACGTAAAAGTGGACCGATATGGCCCATTTTCAATACCATCCGACCTACATCAATAACAACTACATGTGCCAAGTTTCAAGTCGATAGCTTGTTTCGTTCGGAAGTTAGCGTGATTTCAACAGACGGACGGACGGACATGCTTAGATCGACTCAGAATTTCACCACGACCCAGAATATATATACTTTATGGGGTCTTAGAGCAATATTTCGATGTGTTACAAACGGAATGACAAAGTTAATATACCCCCATCCTATGATGGAGGGTATAAAAATATTGTATACATACCTATGCATAAATAAAATTTTCTACACATGAGATTATATGAATATTTTTTTTTTTGTTAAGTTGAATCACGCTTCAGTCTTCAATAATGAAGCAATCGTGCTGAAATTTTGCACAAACTCGTCTTTTGTCTGCAGGCAGGTCAAGTTCGAAGATGGTCTATATCGGTCCAGGTTTTGATATAGTCCCCATATAAATCTAGAGGTATTTTATGACCATAAAGAGGTGTGCCAAAAATGGTGAGTATCGGTCCATGTTTTGATATAGCCCCCATATAGACCGATCTACCGATTATACTTCTTGGGCTTATAGAAACCGCAGTTTTTATTCAATTTATCTGAAATTGGAAACCTAGAGGTATTGTAGGACCACAAATACGTGTGCCAAAAATTGTGAGTATCGGTCCATATTTCGGTATAGCCCCCATATAGACCGATTTCCCGATTTTACTTCTTGGGCTTCTAGAATCCGAAGTTCTTATCCTATTTGCCTGAAATTGGAAATCTAGAAGAATTTTCGGGTCATAAAGGAGTGTGCCGAAAATGGTGAGTATCGGTCCATATTTTGGTATAGCCCCCATATAGACCGATCTCCCGATTTTACTTCTTGGGCTTATAGAAAACCCAGTTTTTATTCAATTTACCTGAAATTGGAAATCTAGAGGTATTGTAGGACCACAAATACGTGTGCCAAAAATTGTGAGTATCGGTCCATATTTTGGTATAGCCCCCATATAGACCGATCTCCCGATTTTACTTCTTGGGCTTATAGAAATCGCAGTTTTTATTCAATTTACCTGAAATTGGAAATATAGAGGTATTGTAGGACCACAAATACGTGTGCCAAAAATTGTGAGTATCGGTCCATATTTCGGTATAGCCCCCATATAGACCGATTTCCCGATTTTACTTCTTGGGCTTCTAGAATCCGAAGTTCTTATCCTATTTGCCTGAAATTGGAAATCTAGAGGTATTTTCGGGTCATAAAGAGGTGTGCCGAAAACGGTGAGTATTGGTCCATATTTTAGTATAGCCCCCATATAGACCGATTTCCCAATTTTACTTCTTGGGCTTCTAGAATCCGAAGTTCTCATCCTATTTGCCTGAAATTGGAAATCTAGAGGTATTTTCGGGTCATAAAGAGGTGTGCCGAAAACGGTGAGTATTGGTCCATATTTTAGTATAGCCCCCATAAGACCGATCTCCCGATTTAACTCCTTGGGTTTCTAGAATCCGAAGTTCTTATCCTATTTGCCTGAAATTGGAAATCTAGAGGTATTTTCGGGTCATAAAGAGGTGTGCCGAAAACGGTGAGTATCGGTCCATATTTTAGTATAGCCCCCATAAGAACGATCTCCCGATTTAACTCCTTGGGTTTCTAGAAACCGTAGTTTTCTAGAATGCCTGAAATTGTAAATATTCTGCTATTTTAGGCTCACAAAAACGTGTATCGGTTTAAGTTTTTATCGGTCCATTTGGTAATGCCTCCATATAGACCGACTTCAATTCGTGAGGGTGTAGAAGGCACTGATCTTTGCTTGAAACTCAATGTAAAATTTCCAGATTTTACTTCTACAGATTTAAGATTTCAAATCAAGACGTTATTTTATTCCTCTAAAACTCAAACAAAAATCGTTCTTATAATTCCAGAATCTGATATAGTCCTCATAGGTGAAATCTTTAAATTTATCTTCGGGAAGTGTCCTCAAGTCCTCAAGCCCTCCTGAAATTTCAAAGGAAACCCTAATATTTGGTTCATGGTGGTGGGTATTTAAGATTCGGCCCGGCCGAACTTAGTGCTGTATATACTTGTTTAGTTTAATATATACCACGTATGGACTACCTTGCGATTTAGAAGACGGTGTTAGGAAGTTTTAAGATACCTTGCCATTGGCAAGTGTTACCGCAACCCAAGTAATTCGATTGTGGATGACAGTCTTCAGTAGAAGTTTCTACGCAATCCATGGTGGAGGGTACATAAGCTTCGGCCTGGCCGAACTTACGGCCGTATATACTTGTTTGAATTAAAACACAGTTCATAAATGGATTTTCAATAAAAATTGTCACACATTTTATTTGTTTTTTTTTAGTATTTATTTATAATTTTATTTGATTTTTTTTGTGTCTTTTTGATTATTTGAATTCGTAGCTTGTATAGATTTCATGAACAATTACATATTGTTTGGTGAAAATATTCCAAGTATTTTTTTTTAGTTTTGTTTAATTCAGAATTTGTTATATTATATTTCTTTTTTTTTTGTTTTTTAATCTTAATAATTTCTATCATTATTTTTTTGCTCATCTTTTTGTTGTTTTATATGAATACATAAATATGGGTTAAATATTTTGTTTGTTTTTATTTTTATTTGGTTTAAAATTGTAATACATATAAATACATGTGGGGTATTTTAATGAACTACAACATACGTATATATGTATGTTAGTCATGTATATAAATATTTATGCACTTTAAAAGTGGGAGCTTATGCATAACAAAATATTATGATGATAATAATATGGCTGTCGAAAACTTATAATTAATTTATGTTTTTTGTTTTTGTTTTTTTTTTTAGAAACATGATCTAGTACGGAAATATTAAGTCAGTAAATTAGTTTTGAAACTATGCTAATTGAAAATAATCGATGATGATTATTTAATAGAGGATTTATTTTGTGGCCTAAAAATGATTTCAATTTCTTTGTTTGGGTTTTTATATGCACATGGAAATTTATTTAAAAAATAAATAAATACATTTATATGATGTGGTTTAAAAGTTTAAAGCAACACAAGTAAGAACAGTCTAATGTCGGGCATAGCTAACTACATGATACCTTGCACCATTCTATAGACCAACATTTTCGATAGCATGCTTTCAATTTATTCGGTTCTATCCCAGCAAAAAATACTTCAGCAGTAAGAGTTTAGTTGCGCTTTTTGGTATAAAATAAAGTAGGCAGTTGGTACTGCCTCTCTCCCTTACAATCCTGCTGAAATATTGCTCCATTTTTTGCTGGGATCTACGATATTATCTATAGAAATCAAATTGTTATAAAATTTTCTATAGAAATAAAATTCTGACAAATTTTTTGTAGAAATAAAATTTTGACAAAATGTTCTATAGAAATAAAATTTTGACAAAATTTTCCATAGAAATAAAATTTTGTCGAAATTTTTTATAGAAATAAAATTTTGGCAAAATTTTCCATACAAATAAAATTTTGTACAAATTTTTTATAGAAATAAAATTTTGACAAAATTTTCTATGGAAATAACATTTTGACAAAAAAACAAAAAAAAACTTTCTACAGAAAAAAAATTTTAACAAAAATTTCTATAGAAATGAAGTTTTTATAATATTTGTTATAGAAATAAAATTTTGACAAAATTTTCCATAGACATAAAATTTGCAGAAAATTTTCTGTAGGAATAAAATTTTGATAACATTTGTTATAGAAATAAATGTCTGACAAAATTTTCTATAGAACTAAAATTTTGACAAAATTTTCCATAGCAATCAAATAATGACAACAGTTTCTATAGAAATAACATTTGGACGAAAAAAAAAAAAACTTTCTACAGAAATAAAATGTTAACAATTTTTTTTTTTTTGAAATGAAGTTTTGATAATATTTGTTATAGAAATAAAATTTTGACAAAATTTTCGATAGACATAACATTTGCAGAAAAATTTCTATGGGAATAAAATGTTGACAACATTTTTTTAGAAATAATATTTTGAGAAAATTTTCTATAAAAATAAAATTTTCACAAAATTTTCTATTAAATTAAAATCTTGAGAAAATTTTCAATAAACATAAATTTTTTGCAATTTTTGTACAAAATTTTCTTTAGAAATAAATTTTGTACAAAATTTTCTAGAGAAATAAAATTTTGACAACATTTCAAATAATAAAATTTTCACTTCATTTGAAATAGAAATAAAATTTTCGGAAAATTTTCTACAGAAATAAAATTTCGACAAAAAATTAAAATTTTATATAGAAATAAAATTCTGACAATTCTTTTTGTAGAAATAACATTTTGACAAAATCTGCTATAGAAATAGAATTTTGACAAAATTTTCTATAGAAATTAGATTTTGACAACATTTTCTATACAAAATAAAATTTTGACCAAATTTTCTACAGAAATAAAATTTTTTGAAAATTTTCTATAGAAATAAAGTTTTTTGAAAATTTTCTATTAAAATAAATTTTTGTCGAAATTTTTTATAGAAATAAAATTTTCGTTTTTGTTTTTTATTCTTGGTTTGTACTTCAATCATATTTGTTTTGTTGATCTCAGCTTTAAAGCATACTTTCAATTTATTCCGTTCTATCTATTATCAATAGAAATAAAATTTTGACAAAATTTTTCATAGAAACAAAATTTTGTCGAAATTTTTTATAGAAATAAAATTTTGACAAAATTTTTCATAGAAATAAAATTTTGTCGAAATTTTTTATAGAAATAAAATTTTGACAATATTTTCTATAGAAATAAAATTTTGACAAAATTTTCTATAAAAATGAAGTTTTGATAATATTTGTTATAGAAATAAAATTTTGATAAAATTTTCGATAGACATAAAATTTGAAGAAAATTTTCTATGGGAATAAAATTTTGACAAAATTTTTTATAGAAATACAATTTTCAAAAAATTATCCATAGAAATAAATTTAAATAAAATTAATACCTTCTATAGAAATAAAATTTTGACAACATTTTTTTAGAAATAATATTTTGAGAAAAATTTCTATAAAAATAAAATTTTGACAAAATTTTCTATTAAATTAAAACTTGAGAAAATTTTCAATAAACATAAAATTTTTGCAAATTTTGTACAAAATTATCTTTAGAAATAAATTTTGCACAAAATTTTCTAGAGAAATAAAATTTTGACAACATTTGAAATAGAAATAAAATTTTCGGAAAATTTTGTACAGAAATAAAATTTCGACAAAATTGAAAAAATATTCTATGGAAATAAAATTTTGATAAAATTTTCTATTAAATTAAAATCTTGAGAAAATTTTCAATAATCACAAAATTTTCTTTAGAAATAAATTTTGTACAAAATTTTCTAGAGAAATAAAATTTTGACATTATTTGAAATAGAAATAAAATTTTCGGAAAATTTTCTATAGAAATAAAATTTTCACAATATTTTTTAGAAATAATATTTTGAGAAAAATTTCTATAAAAATAAAATTTTCTATTAAATTAAAACTTAAGAAAATTTTCATCAAACATAAAATTTTTGCAAATTTTGTACAAAATTTTCTTTAGAAATAAATTTTGTACAAAATTTTTTTAGAGAAATAAAATTTTGACAACATTTGAAATAGAAATAAAATTTTCGGAAAAATTTCTACAGAAATAAAATTTCGACAAAATTTTTTTAGATATAAAATGTTGACAAAATATTCTATGGAAATAAAATGTTGACAAAATTTTCAATCAAATTAAAATCTTGAGAAAATTTTCAATAATCATAAAATTTTTGCAAAATTTTGTACAAAATTTTCTAGAGAAATAAAATTTTGACAACATTTGAAATAGAAATAAAATTTTCGGAAAATTTTCTACAGAAATAAAATTTCGACAAAATTTTTTTTGATATAAAATGTTGACATAGAATATGTCAACATTTTATATCTTATTTGATTTCCATAGAATATGGAAATAAAATTTTGACAAAATTTTCTCTAAGAATAAAAGATTGACAGAATTTATAAAATTTTGACATTATTTCCTTTAGAAATAAAATTTTGACAGCATTTTTGTAGAACTAAAATTTTTCGCAAATTTTCTATAGAAATAAAATTTTGACAAAATTTTTTATAGATTATAAATTTTTGACAATATTTTCTATAGAAATAAAATTTGAACAACTTTTTTTTTGTGAAAATGAAATTTTGACATAATTTTCTTTAGAAATAAAGTTTTGTGAAAATTTTCTATAGAAATAAAATTTTGATAAAATTATCTATAGAAATAAAATTTAACAATTTTTTGGATCTACACATTGGCGAAGAGTATAGTCAATCCCGTCCAACTTTAGACTTTCCTTTTATATTTCCTCTTATATTTTATTAAAAAAAATATAATAAAAATAATAAAAAATCAATTTATATAGTTAAACACATTTTTTTGTTATTATTTTTATAAATATAATTCAGATACCTACCTGCTTATATGTTTACATTTTAATTTCTTAATTTTGAAAATCACAGATTTCGAATGATTTTTCAAAATAAAATATATTTTTTCAGAAACACAAAAAGAATTTGTTTTAAAATTTTTTTTGATATATATGAATATACATATGGATTTTGTATTTTGTATTTTGTTTTTTAATATATCTTAAAATTATTCACCAATGATTATAGTTATGTGGGTGTGTGTGTATTTTTCGTAAGAATTTTCTTTATTCTTCAGATTACAAACCTATTTTGGGCCAATAAGGGACATTACCTGGTAATGTCTGCTAGAATGGCACCTAGGAATGTATTACACAAAAAATCAAAAATTGCTTTTTTTTCAGTGTCTTCTTTTCGATTTCGTTTCTTATCGATTTTCCTTTTTTTGTGTTTTTCCACACACACACAAAATTTTTTTTCTGATTCAATCACAAAATTAATTGATTCAATTAATTTTTTAATTGAAATGATAGTATCAATTAAAAATTTAATTGAAAGTCAATGAAAAAATTAATTGAAAATCAATTAAAAATTATTTGACTCAATTAAAAAATTAATTGATCCAATTAATTTTTGTGATTGATTTCTGTTTTTGAATTAAAAACTTTGTTGAATCAATTAAATTTTTAATTGAATATTGTTTAAGACTCAATTAAAACTTAAAATGGAAACATTTTTGTGAACGTTTTTTTTTTCTGTGTAGCAATTATTTTTAGAAATTAAATTTCATTATTTCCAATTGCTGACCCATTTCACTACCACTTAAAAGGGAGGAGGATTTTGTTTGATTTTTTCTTTCATCATCGTGATGAGCCAAAGGCTTTGGAGGCTTTAGAGCTAAAGACGCCGTTTTATCCTTATTAGGATTTTCATTATAGATCTCCGTGTCATTGTGTTCATCCATTTCATAATGCCAATTATCGGCCACATGACGTGTCTTTCGCACAATGGGCCTAGCCTGGGGTCACGAAGCCATATAGGCACATTGACTTTTGGGCTGAGCCTCGGTTTGCTCAATTGGTTGTATGGCAGCCCTTTTCCAATAATCTCGAACATTTTCCACAGTTTCCATAATGCGCAGGAAATTCTTACCAGCCAACATGGCTATATCCTCCTCACTCCAATTGTGATCTTCCAAGAGGGCGGCCAATAAATCGGGATATTTGGAGACATCTTCCAAACCAATAGGAGGCAATTCTATGCCATCATAGCCAGCTCCCAGGCCTATGTGTTGAATACCTGCTATGGCCCTTATGTACTTGATATGATCCACGACATCCTTGAGCCGGGCCTGACGACCGCATGTCACATCCTCCGAATCAAAGCTGACCATAATCAGGCCTCCATTCTCGGCTACCAAACGCAAAATATCATCGGGTACATTTCTAGTGGAATTACACAATTGCCTGGCCCCAGAATGGGAAAAAATTACGGGGGCTCGAGTCACCGACAACACATCCCTTGCTGTGGTATCCGAGCTATAGGACAAATCAATCATCATACCCAAACGATTCATTTCCCGTATGATGGCTTTGCCAAATTGTGACAAGCCCGCATCGATGGCTGTGGAACTGGAGCCGGCCCATGACACATCGCATTTGTGTGTTAGACTAAGGTAACGGGCTCCCAACGAATAGAATGACCTCAAGACACCCAATGATGAGCCTATGGCATGACCCCCCTCTATGCCAATAAGTGATGAGATTAGTCCTTGTCTCTGGGCCATTTGAATGTCTTTCGATGACTGCACCAATACTGTGTCCTGGTGATACATGTCCGTTAGGCGCCTGATTATGTCGATTTGTTCCAATGCCAATTGGACAGCATCCAAACCTTGGGCCTCACAAGGAACATAGGCTGACCTGTAATGACCAGAGGGAGAAGTAGAAGCAAGCGGGGAAGAAAATGAAAGAACAAATATTTAGCATTAGTTGACGTGTTTTGTGTGCTCGAAGCTACAAGGGAAGGTAAGAGAAGCAAAGAGAAAGAGCTTAAATGCTTATCTCTCTCTCTCCCCACTACACAAATGCAAATTTCTATTTAACCCTGCTTAGTTGTGGAGAGCGCAAGAGGGCCAGAGTGGGAGAGTAACTTGGCCACGTACCCCTGAGTCTTTCGTATGATGCTGATAAAAGTTGAAATTATTGCAAACACTCTTGCTCCAGTTTGATTAAATTGGCATTAGTTTCGTGTCATAAATATTTATGCCTTCTTTTCTATTCGATTGAACTGTTGTTTGGTTCATTGTAATTCTTGGCAAGGAAATTGCTAAACGAGGGACAAATGAAAATTTGTAGTCATAAAAGTAGGCCTAGCTATTATTTTTGTCAAAATTTTATCTCTATAGGAAATTTCGTCAGAAATTTATAATCTATAAAAAATTTTGTCAAAAATTTATAATCTATGGAAAATTTTCGCAAAAATGGAAAATTTTGTCTAAATTTAGAATCTATACAACATTTTGTCAAAAATTTCTAATATATAGAAAATTTTGTCAACATTTTATTTATTAGAAAATTTTCTCAAAACTTTCTTTTTATCGAAAATGTTAACAAAATTTTATTTCTATAGAAAAATTTTTCAAAATTCATAATCTATAGAAAATTTTGTCAAACATTTATAATCTATAGAAAATTTTCTCAAAAAGTTATAATTTATAAAAAATTTTGTCAAAATTTATAATCTATAGAAAATTTCGTCAAAATTATAGTTCTTAGAATTTTTTCTCAAAATTTTATTTCTATAGAAAATTTTTCTGAATTTTTTTTGTACATAAAATTTTCTAAAATTTTTATTTTTTTTTATTTTATTTTATTTTAGAAAATTTTGACAAAATTTAAATTCTATAGGAAATTTTGTCAAAATTTTATGCGTTTTAAAAAAAGAAAAGAAAATTTTGTCAAAATTTTATGCGTTTTAAAAAAAGAAAAGAAAATTTTGTAAAAATTAATAATCTATAGAAATTTTTGTAAAAATTTTTTAATCTATAGAAAATTTTACCAAAATTTTATAATCTATAGACAATTTCCTCAAAATTTTATTTCTATAAAAAATGTAAAATTTTCTCAAAATTTTATTTCTATAGAAAATTTTTCTGAAAATTTTATTTGTACAGAAAATTTCCTAAAATTTTTATTTTTATAGAAAATTTTGACAAAATTTAATTTCTACAGAAAGTTTTGTCAAAATTTTATGCGTTTCAAAAAAGAAAAGAACATTTTGTCAAAATGTTATTTCTATAGAAAATTTTGTCAAAATTTTATTTCTATAGAAAATTTTGTCAAAATTTTATTTCTATAGAAAATTTTGTCAAAATTTTATTTCCGTAGAAAATTTTGTGAAAATTGTATTTCCTTAGAAATTTTGTCATAACTTTATTTCTACACAAAATTTTCTCAAAATTTTGTTTCCATGGAAAATTTTGTCAAAATTTTATTTCTATAGATAATTTTGTCGAAATTTTATTTCTATAGAAATTTTGTCAAAAAATTATAATCTATAGAAATTTTTGTCAAAATTGTTTAATCTATAGACAATTTTACCAAAATTTTATAATCTATAGACAATTTCCTCAAAATTTTATTTCTATAAAAAATGTACAATTTTATTTCTATAGAAAATTTTTCTGAAAATTTTATTTGTACAGAAAATTTTCTAAAATTTTTATTTTTATAGAAAATTTTGACAAAATTTAATTTCTATAGAAAATTTTGTCAACATTTTATGCGTTTCAAAAAAGAAAAGAAAATTTCGTCAAAATTTTATTTCTATAGAAAATTTTGTCAAAATTTTATTTCTATAGAAAATTTTGTCAAAATTTTATTTTAACAGAAAATTTTGTCCAAATTTTATTTCTTTAGAAAATTTTGTCAAAATTTTATTTGTTTTTGATTTCAGCTTGAAACCATACATTGACTAAACTACAAGTGTAGTTTAACCAACAGAGGAAAAGAATGTTTGTCAAATTTATTTGGACAAAGCCCTATAGACTGAAAGATGGTTGGATGGACGCACGTTTCGGAATTACCACATTCCTCATCAGCATCCTCTACTTGCAGCAAAACTATCAACCAATTATCAGAATAAATTCAGGCAGTTTATTAAAGCTACACTTGTAGTTTAGTCAATGCATGGTTTTAAGCTGAAATCAAAAAACAACAACAATGATTAAAGAACAAAACCAACAATAACAAAACAAAACGAATGAAATTTTATTTCTATTGAAAATTTTGTTAAAATTTTATATCTTTAGAAAATTTTGTCAAAATTTTATTTCTATAGAAAATTTTTCTGAAAATTTTATTTGTATAGCAAAAATTTTATAAAAATTTTGACAAAATATAATTTCTTTAGAAAACTTTTGTCAAAATTTTATGCGTTAAAAAAAAGAACATTTTGTCAAAATTTTATTTCAAAATTTTATGCGTTAAAAAAAAGAAAATTTTGTCAAAATTTTATTTCTATAGGAAATTTTGTCAAAATTTTATTTCTATAGAAAATTTTGTCAAAATTTTATTTCTATAGAAAATTTTATCAAAATTTTCTTTCCGTGGAAATTTTTGTCAAAATTTTATGTCTATAGAAAATTTTGTCAAAATTTTATTTCCGTAGAAAATTTTGTCATAATTTTATTTCTATATAAAATTTTGTCAAAATTTTATTTCCTTAGAAAATTTTGTCAAAATTTTATTTCCTTAAAAAATGTTGTCATAATTTTATTTCTATATAAAATTTTGTCAAAATTTTATTTCCATGGAAAATTTTGTCAAAATTTTATGTCCATTTTATTTCTATGGATAATTTTGTCAAAATTTTATTTCTATAGAAAATTTTGTTAAAATTTTATATCTATAGAAAATTTTATTTCTATAGAAAATTTTGTGAAAATTTTATTTCTATAGAAAATTTTGTGAAAATTTTATTTCTATATAAAATTTTGTCAAAATTTTATTTCCTTATAAAATTTTGTCATAATTTTATTTCTATATAAAATTTTGTCAAAATTTTATTTCCATGGGACATTTTGTAAAAATATTATTTCTACAGATAATTTTGTCGAAATTTTATTTTTATAGAAAATTTTGTCAAAATTTTATATCTATAGAAAATTTTTCTGAAAAATTTATTTGTACAGAAAATTTTCTAAAATTTTTATTTTTATAGAAAATTCGACAAAATTTAATTTCTATAGAAAATTTTCTCAAAATTTTATGCGTTTAAAAAAAAAGAAAATTTTGTCAAAATTTTATTTCTATAGAAAATTTTGTCAAAATTTTATTTTTATAGAAAATTTTATCAAAATTTTCTTTCCATGGGAAGTTTTGTCAACATGTTATTTCTATGGAAATTTTTGTCAAAATTTTATGTCTATAGAAAATTTTGTCAAAATTTTATTTCCGTAGAAAATTTTGTCATAATTTTATTATACCCTTCACCACTACTGTGGTACAGGGTATAATAAGTTTGTGCATTTGTATGTAACGCCAAGAAGGAAAAGTCTGAGACCAATCGTTTAGTATACCGATCGTCTTAGAATTAAATTCTGAGTCGATTTAGCGATGTCCGTCTGTCTGTCTGTCTGTCTGTCTGTCTGTCTGTCTGTCTGTCTGTCTGTCTGTCTGTCTGTCCGTCTGTCTGTCTGTCTGTTGATGTATTTTTGTGTGCAAAGTACAGCTCGCAGTTTTAGTCCGATTGTCCTATAATTTGGTATAGGGTCGTGTTTCGGCTCAAAGACGATCCCTATTGATTTTGGAAAAAATCGGTTCAGATTTAGATATAGCTGCCATATATATTTTTCACCGATCTGGTCATAATTGGCGTGTATATCAACCGATCTTCCTCAAATTCCGTACATCCGAATATTTTATGAGTCTCGAAAAACTTGCAAAATATCAGCCAAATCGGTTCAGATTTAGATATAGCTCCCATATATAGCTTTCGGCCGATTTACACTCATTTGCCCACAGAGGCCAATTTTTTGCTCCGATTTAGTTGAAATTTTGCACAGGGAGTAGAATTAGCATTGTAGCTATGCGTGTCAAATTTGGTTGAAATCGGTTCAGATTTAGATATAGCTCCCATATATAGCTTTCGCCCGATTTACACTCAAATGACCACAGAGGCCAATTTTTTGCTCCGATTTAGTTGAAATTTTGCACAAGGAGTAGAATTAGCATTGTAGCTATGCGTGTCAAATTTGGTTGAAATCGGTTCAGATTTAGATATAGCTCCCATATATAGCTTTCGCCCGATTTACACTCAAATGACCACAGAGGCCAATTTTTTGCTCCGATTTAGTTGAAATTTTGCACAGGGGGTAGAATTAGCATTGTAGCTATGCGTGCCAAATTTGGTTGAAATCGGTTCAGATTTAGATATAGCTCCCATATATAGCTTTCGCCCGATTTACACTCATATGACCACAGAGGCCAATTTTTAACTCCGATTTAGTTGAAATTTTGCACAGGGAGTAGAATTAGCATTGTAGCTATGCGTGCCAAATTTGGTTGAAATCGGTTCAGATTTAGATATAGCTCCCATATATATGTTTTTCTGATTTCGACAAAAATGGTCAGAATACCAACATTTTCCTTGTAAAATCGCCACTGCTTAGTCGAAAAGTTGTAAAAATGACTCTAATTTTCCTAAACTTCTAATGCATATCGATATATATAGCGATAAATCATAAATAAACTTTTGCGAAGTTTTCTTAAAATTGCTCCAGATTTAAATGTTTCCCATATTTTTTTACTAACATTGTGTTCCACCCTAGTGCATTAGCCGACTTAAATTTTGAGTCTATAGATTTTGTAGAAGTCTATCAAATTCTGTCCAGATCTAGTGATATTTAAATGTATGTATTTGGGACAAACCTTTATATATAGCCCCAACACATTTGACGGATGTGATATGGTATCAAAAATTTAGATCTACAAAGTGGTGCAGGGTATAATATAGTCGGCCCCGCCCGACTTTAGACTTTCCTTACTTGTTTTTTACTAACATTGTGTTGCACCCTAGTCCATTAGCCGACTTAAATTTTGAGTCTATAGATTTTGTAGAAGTCTATCAAATTCTGTCCAGATCGAGTTATATTTAAAATTTCTCAAAATACTGTTTTTATAGAAAATTTTGTCAAAATTGTATGTCCTTAAAAAATTTTGTCATAATTGTATTTCCTTAGAAAATTTTGTCAAAATTTTATTTCCTTAGAAAATTTTGTCATTATTTTATTTCTATAGAAAATTTTGTCAAAATTTTATTTCTATAGAAAATTTTGTCAAAATTTTATATCTATAGAAAATGTTTGTCAAAAATTTATAATCTATAGAAATGTTTGTCAAAATTTTTTAATCTATAGAAAATTTTACCAAAATTTTATAATCTATAGAAAATTTCCTCAAAATTTTATTTCTATAAAAAATGTCAAAATTGTATTTGTAAAGAAAATTTTGTATAATGTTTATTTCTAAAGAAACTTTTGTCAAATTTTTGTAATCTATAGAAAATTTTGTCAAAATGTTTTTTTTTTCAAAACAAAAATGCTTTGAACATGGTATTAGAGGTGTGCACGTGACACGAAATTGTGGTGACTCACGAAAATTTTCGTGATTCGTGCGTGAGTCACGCTCATGACAACAGCGTGAGTGTGCGTGAGCGTGATAAACAATCCAAAATGTCGTGCGTGAGCGTGATTCACGAAAATAATATATTCGTGAGTGTGCGTGAGTAACGAATTACACTCACGAAAATATTCCTGCTCACCAACATAAAACGCTTAATAGTTAAATTCAATTACAATTCTAGTGACACCTGGGATGTTAAGAGTTTAATAACAGTCTCGATTTTAATAATGCTCATGTTTTCTGACATTTCGATAAGGTAAATTAATCATAAAATTATTCGTGAGTCACGATATTTTTCGTGAGTCACGGTGTTTTTCGTGAGTCACGACGTTTTCGTGCGTGAGTGTGCGTGAGTGTGCGTGAGTACAAATTTTCTTTTCGTGAGCGTGCGTGAGTCCTATCAAAAAATATTGTGCGTGAGTGTGCGTGAGAATGATTTTTCAGTCGTGAGTGTGCGTGAGCGTGAGTAAACTATTACTCACGTGCACACCTGGGATCTCTGATGGGTTCTAATTAAAACAAATGCATATGGAACAAATACGTCCTATGTACTTAAATATCCCTAAATATCAATAATCTCCATCATAGTGTTTCTATTTAAGTTTATTACTTTCTCTTTCCACTTGTGAAGATAAGAGAAACGATCAAAATGAATCATCCGTTCCATGAAACACTTATGTATGTGTGAGGGTGTTTTCAAAGGGTTACAATAAAATATCTAATGGACGTGCATGTGTGCTGCACTTGGAATCGTTTGTTAGGTGATAAGACAGCTAGAAGAATGATAGCAGATTATTGTTGTCTTGTTCTAGATTAGGTTAAGATTTTCAATATTCTAAATATAAGTTTATATTCAACAAGTAAGGAAAGTCTAAAGTCGGGCGGGGCCGACTATATTATACCCTGCACCACTTTGTACCGACTATATTATACCCTTCACCCCTATGTAGGTCAAAATTTGTGTTACCATCTCAACTACTTCACATTTGCTGGAAGCTATATAACATAAAGGACACAATTTTTTTACTTCTACAAAATCTCTAGAATTAAAATTTAAATCGGCTAACGCTATCCAGTTAATTGGAAGACACTTCCATTGAAAATGGGTCTAAAATGTGTAACAGTCTACCATATTTCCCCAACTCTGGTGTACGTATATATGGGAGCTATATATAATCTGAACCGATTTTGACTAAATTTGACATGTATAGTTAGAATAATAATTCTGCTATCTATGCGAAATTTCACGTAAATGGCCCTCAGGTCATATGAGTGCAAATCGGACGGAAGATATATATGGGAGCCATATCTAAATCTGAACCGATTTCAACCAAATTTGGCACAATTACCGATACTACTAAACGTACTCCTTGTGCGAAATTTGAAGCAAATCACGGCAAAACCCTGGATTTTGAGGCCATATAAGTTCAAATCGGACGAAAGATATATATGGGAGCTATATCTAAATTTGAACCGATTTCAATCAAATTTACCAAGCATTGGTAGAATGTCAATTCTACCTTCTGTGCAAAATTTCACGAAGATCGGTAGTAAACTTTGTCCTCTGTGGTCATATGAGTCTAAATCGGACGAAAGATATATATGGGAGCTATATCTAAATCTGAACCGATTTGGCTGATACTTTGCAAGATTTTCGAGATTCATAAAATATTTGGATGTACGGTATTTCAAGAAAATCGGTTGATAAACACGCTAACTATGACCAAATCGGGGATAAATATATATGGCAGCTATATCTAAATCTGAACCGATTTTTTCAAAAACCAATAGCGATTGTCTTTATCCCAAGAAACGGCCCTGTGCCAAAATTGAGGACGATCGGACATAAATTGCGAGCTTTACTTTGTGCACAAAATTACATATACAGACAGACGGACGGACAGACAGACAGACAGGCAGACGGACATCGCTAAATCGACTCAGAATTTAATTCTAAGCCGATCGGTATATTAAAAGATGGGTCTATGACCACTATTTCTTGGCGTTACATACAAATGCACAAACTTATTATACCCTGTACCACAGTAGTGGCGAAGGGTATAAATATTGGAAACATTTAAATCTGAAGCAATTTTAAGGAAACTTCGAAAAAGTTTATTTATGATTTATCGCTCGATATATATGTATTAGAAGTTTAGGAAAATTAGAGTCATTTTTACAACTTTTCGACTAAGCAGTGGCGATTTTACAAGGAAAATTTTGGTATTTTGACAATTTTTGTCGAAATCAGAAAAACATATATATGGGAGCTATATCTAAATCTGAACCGATTTCAAAATTTGGCACGCATAGCTACAATGCTAATTCTACTCCCTGTGCAAAATTTCAACTAAATCGGAGTTAAAAATTGGCCTCTGTGGTCATATGAGTGTAAATCGGGCGAAAGCTATATATGGGAGATATATCTAAATCTGAACCGATTTCAACCAAATTTGGCACGCATAGCAACAATGCTAATTCTACTCCCTGTGCAAAATTTCAACTAAATCGGAGTTAAAAATTGGCCTCTGTGGTCATATGAGTGTAAATCGGGCTAAAGCTATATATGGGAGCTATATCTAAATCTGAACCGATTTCAACCAAATTTGGCACACTTGACTATAGTACTAATTGTTCTTCTTGTGCAAAATTTTAAGCAAATTAGGGTAAAACTCTGGCTTCTGGGGCCATATAAGTCCATATCGGGCGAAATATATATATGGGAGCTATATCTAAATCTGAACCGATTTCTTCCAAAATCAATAGGGATCTATTCTGAGCCAAAACACATACTTGTGCCAAATTTGAAGTCGATTGGACTAAAACTGCGACCTAGACTTTGATTACAAAAATGTGTTCACAGACAGACGGGCAGACGGACATGGCTATATCGACTCAGGAGCCCACCCTGAGCATTTTTGCCAAAGACACCATGTTTCTATCTCGTCTCCTTCTGGGTGTTGCAAACATATGCACTAACTTATAATACCCTGTTCCACAGTGTGGAGCAGGGTATAAAAACTGCTAAGAACGAGCAGCAGTTCAAGGCAAACTGGCTTTGTGCGGCGAAGAAGGTGGACAAGGTGGCTGTACAAAATTTGATGGCAGGTGTCAAGCGTGAGGCCCGGCATTTCGGATTTGGAAAAGCGAAAGCCTAACTGAATATTTTTCCTGAATTTTATACTAACTGAACTTGAAAAAGAAATTTAATTTGATTTTTTAAATAAACGATTTCACCGATTTACACGCGTTTTCCCTTGACCAAATTTTGACCGTATCACCCTTTATTAGAGATTTCAGATGGAGCTCACTTCGGAGGAATGACAATTAATTGGACAATGTTATTTCTATAGAATATTTTGTGAAAATTTTATTTCCATCGAAAGTTTTGTCAAAATTTTATTTCTATCGAAAGTTTTGTCAAAATTTTATTTCTATAGAAACTTATTTCTCTAAAAGTTTGTGAAGTACTACTTAGTTAAAGAGGAATATTTTGCAAAATCTTCCAAAACATTATAACTCTTGCCAATCTACCAAACAGTAAAATATCTCCCATTTTTGCGGCGGCAGTAGTTGAGATCCCGAAGAAACAAAAAAAACCCCGTAAGAAGTATACGATTCAAGAGTTCCTTCCACTGAGATCTTCTTGGGGAAATTTTCTAAGGTCTTTGATCTTAAATTTCCCTACAGAGGTCTTCGGTCCTACATTTCCCCTCAGAAACTTTCTGGTCTACACCACCATCACCACCACTTAGACTTCTGACCTAAATCTTCAACATTCAAGCCCTCGAGCCTAAAGTTTTGTAACTGGGACCTTCCTTTAGCTTCAGCCCTAATGTTACGCCTTTGAGACCCACTAAGAAACATTCGATCCTAAAGTTCCTCCCACTGAGACCTTCTGGAGGAACAGTTCTGAGGCCATCGATCTTAAATTTCCATTCACTGAGACTTTCTGGGGCAAGTATTCTGAGGTCTTCGAGCTTACATTTCCCTTCAGAGATATTCAGACCTCCAGTTCCCTTTAGAAACTACGCCACCACCATTTAGACTTCTTGGCCTAAATCATCACCATTCAGACTTTCAAGCCAAATGTTCTGTAACTGGGACCTTCCTTTAGGTCACAGAGATCTTCTACCCTAATTTTGTCCCTTTACAACACCCTCAGAAACGTTCGAGCCTACGGTTCCTTCCACTGATACCATCTGGGGGTAACGTTTTGAGGTCTACGAGCTTTTATTTGCCCTCAGAAATCTTCCGTCCTACATTTCCCTTCAGAAACTTTCAATTTAATCACTATGAAATTTCAAACTAAATATCAAAAGCTGTGAGTTTCTTGTCTGCAGTTTCCCCCGCTAAGACCTTCGAACAATTATTCACCGTTAAAGATCTGCCACAGAGACCTTCGAACCTACAGCTCCCTTACTAATATTACAGTCGGCCCTTCAGTGAGAAATTCGGCTGTAAATATCAACAAGTGGAAAATTTTCCACAACCTAAAATTCTGCCACCGTAACATTCCTAATCTTCCCCCACAGAGACCTTAGAGCCAACAATTCCATCTCTGCGAACCTCTACAGTTCCTTCACTGAGAAATTCGACCCTAAATATCAACAAGGGGAAAAGTTACCACAGCCTAAAATTCTGCCACCGAAAGATTCCTAACAGAGACCTTTGAGCCAACAGTTCCAGCACTGAGAACTTCAACAGTTACAGCACTAAACAAGTATATACAGCCGTAAGTTCGGTCAGGCCGAATCTTATGTACCCTCCACCATGGATTGCGTAGAAACTTCTACGAAAGACTGTCATCCACAATTGAATCACTTGGGTTGTATTAATACGTTACTTAAAAATTCTTAACATCGTCTTCTAAATTATAAGTTAGTCCATACGTGGTATATATTAGACAAAAAAGGTATGTATAGGTAAGTCTACAAATAATTACGAATCGATATGGACTTTTGCACGGTACGTAGAGAGCCAGAATTGAAATATGGGGATCGCTTATATGGAGCCTATATAGAGTTATGAACTTGATATGGACCAATTTTTGTGTGATTGGGGATCGATTTATCTGAGGGCTATATATAACTATAGACCGATATGGACTTAGTTAGGCATGGTTGTTAACGGCCATATACTAGCACAATGACTCGGATGAAATGTGCTCCTCCAAGAGGCTCCAAAACTAAATCTCGGGATCGGTTTATATGGGGGCTATATATGATTATGGACTGATATGGACCACTTTTGGCATGGTTGTTAAATATCATATACTACCACCACGTACCAAGTTTCAACCAGATCGGATGAATTTTGCTTCTCCAAAAGGCACCGGAGGTCAAATCTAGGGATCGGTTTATATGGGGGCTATATATAATTATGTACCGATTTCAACCAATTTTTGCATGGGTGTTTGAGGCCATATATTAACACCACGTTCCAAATTTCAGCTGAATCAGATGAAGTTTGGTCTTCCAAGAGGATCCAAAGTTCAAATCTGGTGATCGGTTTATATGGGGGCTATATATAATTATGGACCGATGTGGACCAATTTTTGCATGGTTGTTAGAGACCATATACTAACATCATGTACCAAATTTCAGCCGGATCGGATGAAATTTGCTTCTCTTAGAGGCTCCGCAAGCCAAATCGGGGGATCGGTTTATATGGGGGCTATATATAATTATGGACCGATGTGAACCAATTTTTTCATGGTCGTTAGAGACCATATACTAACACCATGTACCAAATTTCAGCCGGATCGGATGAAATTTGCTACTCTTAGAGGCTCCGCAAGCCAAATCGGGGGATCGGTTTATATGGGGGCTATATATAATTATGGACCGATGTGGACCAATTTTTGCATGGTTGTTAGAGACCATATACTAACACCATGTACCAAATTTCAGCCGGATCGGATGAAATTTGCTTCTCTTAGAGGCTCCGCAAGCCAAATTTTGGGGTCCGTTTATATGGGGTCTATACGTAAAAGTGGACCGATATGGCCCATTTGCAATACCATCTGACCTACATCAATAACAACTATTTGTGCCAAGTTTCAAGTCGATAGCTTGTTTCGTTCGGAAGTTAGCGTGATTTCAACCGTATACTAACACCACGTACCACATTTCAGCCGGATCGGATGAAATTTGCTTCTCTTAGGGGCTCCGCAAGCCAAATCGGGGGATCGGGGAAGTTAATATACACCCATCCTATGGTGGAGGGTATAAAAAATCGAAACTAAAGATCCACAAATATGAATTTCTGGCTTTCAGGCTTTCTCTCCGAAAATTGTATATCTGAAGTCTTCCGGCTACACATACCGTTAAAGATCTTCTAAAGACCTGAGATATAGGTCTACAGTTCCTCCGCTGAAAATTTCGGGCCTAAGGTTCCACAACTGTGCCTTCTTACCTCAATTTTTACACTAGAGAAATTAGAGCCTTCAAATCGGTAGGTGCGATCTTTCTACAGTTCCCACACCGAGACCTTCGAGTCTTCAGTTCCCCATTGAGGCCTTTGGCCAAATTTTCCACCATCGAATGTACTGCCACAAAGACCGTCCTATTATTTCCCACAGATACCGCCCAGCTTATAGTTGACCCATTCACCACTGAGAAATTCGAGTCCAAATATCAACAACGTCTACAGTTCCCCTGCTAAGACTTTCCTACTATTCCCTCCAGAGGCTTTCCAGTGTGTAGTTCCAGGACCACGAACTCTGAGTAATTCGCTTCCAAAGATCCTCTACTGCAATTTTTTTGCCCTATTGAAACGTTCTGGCCTTCAGCTTTTACAACTGATGTCTGCTGACGTTTCACATCAGAGATTTTTCATTGATACTTTCGGGGCTACTCTTCACCACAGAGGCGTCTTTCGAGCGTACAGCTCCAGGACCAAAAACTTTTGACTTATAGATCCTCGACCAATACCTTCGGGCTTATAGTTCCAACACGGAGTAATTCGTGTCTAGAGATTCTCTGACCTACAACTTTTACAACTGATGCCTACTGATATAAATTTCCCGTCAATGATTTTTCAACCAACATTTCTCCCCTCCAGAGACTGTCCACCACTGAGTCATTCGGGCCTTCTCGTCTACAGTTGCTTGACTGAGACTTTCCTACTGTTCCCCACAGATGCTTTCGAGTCTACAGTTCTAGGACTAAGAACTTTGGACTTATAGTTCCCTCACCAATACCTTCGCGTCTACAGTTGTACCACTTAGTAATTCGTGCCTCTTTTGTAATCTTCCCGCCAGAGATTTTTCAACCTGCATTTCTCTCCCCAGAGACTTTCCACCACTGAGTCATTCGGGCCTTCTCGTCTACAGTTCGCATATTGAGACTTTCGTACTCTTCCCCACAGATGCTTTCGAGTCTACAGTTCAACCTACATTTCTCCCTCCCCCAGAGACTTTCCACCACTGAGACTTTCGGAGCTTAGGTTCCCCTACTGTGACTTCTGAGTCACAAAGTTCTATAACAGCGAAAGATTCTCATTGAGATCATACAGGCCTACAGTACACCCGCTAAGAAAATCGAGTCTGAAGATCCATAACTATGTCCGAATTGCCAACATTTCCCCCACTGCGATCTTCAGAGGGGGATTTACTCCTGAAATCTTTGAACATGCATTTCCCCTTAGAGACTTTCGGGTCTACAGTTCCATTACTAGGACTTCCGCTAAAGATTTACTCCGGAAATCTTTAGGTATGCATTTCACCTTAGAGACTTTCGGGCTTACAGTTTCCGCCACTTATACCTTTGTTTTAATTTTATTTAAATTAGGTTAGGTTTGGTATAACTGCAGCGTGGTATTTCAGGCTCACTTAGACTATTCGGTCCATTTTGATACCACTCACTATTGAAGCCTTGGATCTTCGGCCTTTAGTGAGGTTTCGATTGTAGTACAAATACTGTGACTTCGGATGGAGTTCAAACACTCTGATTTCTCGGTCTGCTGTTCAAGCAGTGAGTGCTCGGCCAGCAATTGAATTCCTAACCAGCAGATGAAACACTAAAATTGCTTGGACTTTCGACTGCAGTCCAAACTAGAATTCCTGGAACTTCAGTTTCCAGCTTGAACACTGAGATGTTGGATTTCCGACTACCGATTTATTTCCAAGGACTCAACACATCCATTTCGTGGGATCCCTGGACTCCCATGTCCGTAGATCAAGATTTCGGATATATACCCATCCCTCTCAATACGCTTCAGATCCCCAAAACCCCCCTCCATCGCCCTACCCCCACCAGTAACTGTAACTCCTTTATCCTAGTGTCCTAGTCCAAAGCAAATTTTCTTAAATAAAACGAAACTTGTTTAAGCATCCACTTATCAACCTGTCGGCGCTTTTCTACTCATCAACGATCTCACATAGAACTTTGTGATTTACTTGGGAAATATTTGCGTCGGTTCTCCAAAGCAATTTGTGTGTGTCCTTACGCAGGACCCTGATAATTAAAATACCATTGAATCCTCCTATCCTCATGGAGAACCCATCCCTAGTTTTGGTTTTGACTTTCTCTGGGTCACCGTATTTCCCACACCAAAAAGCCCACAATTATTCGCGAACTATTTTCATAAAATATGGATACAATTTCCCACAGAAATTACTCGGCCATTTCGTTTTCACATTATTTCGTGTAAGAGTGGAAATTACAATGCCATGGTAATTTTTAATAGTCAGCAAGTGTTAAATTTCCAGCATCATTTATCATAATTTTATAATATTCGCTCCTTCGTTCTGCATTTAAAACCTCCTGTCTCCTAGCCCTCTTTTCCTCTTCCCTTCCCACCCTCTGACCTATCATATTTACAGTAACAAATGTGTGTGCCTTGCCAACCATGTGCCATACTTACCACACTTGCACACCCACTTGACCCATCTTCAGGCGTTCCATATCCGTTTGCGCCCAGGCCGGTCGTACCCACATCGATTTGTGATTTATATCATTGCTGACATGCACCAATTCCAGACTGCTATGGGCATATTTGCGTACATTCCATGCAAAGTTATTATGACCATCCACCAGTGGCACATCCCGCAATATCCGCTTGACAATCTTCAGTCTTTGTGTGTGTGAATTGCGGCTGTCGGCCATAACGAAATGCTGATAGAGTAGCGTCGCTGCTACAGCCAACAGAGACAATGCCACCACCAGTGTCAGAGCAATAACGCATGAGTTCCGTCCGGTCATCTTGTGTTGACCGCCAACCATTGCCGCATGACCGCCATGCTGTTGGGAGGCTTTCGATTTACGCTTTGCCTTAGCCGAAGTATCGACTGCGATGGGATCACTGACATCGGAGGGGGATTTGGTATCATTGTTGAAGTTGACTTTGGATTTTTGTATGCTGGCAATTTCACCACCCGAATCACTATTGGAGGTGGAATTTTGGCGGGATATGGTGCGTCGTATGTTTGAGTGTTCGGTGACATCGGGTAAACCGCCGAAGCCGGTGGTCTGCAAAAATATAATAAAGACAAGAGGAAAATTAACCAAAAAAATTAATAAATATCATAATGATTTTTTTAAGGATAAAATTTAAAACTTTTGACTTCATTATTTCTATAGAAAATTTTCTCAAAATTTTATAATCTATAGAAAATTTTGTCAAAATTTTATTTGTACCGACAATTTTGTCAAAATTTTATAATCTATAGAAAATTTTGTCAAAATTTTATTTCTACAGGAAATTTTGTCAAAATTTTATTATTTATAGAATTTTTTTTTCAAAATTTTGAAATCTATAAAAACTTTTATCACAATTTAATTTCTATATAAAATTTTGTAATTTTTTTTCAATAGAAATTTTTGTCAAAATTGTATTTCTATAGAAAATTTTCTCAAAATTGTATCTCTATAGAAAATTTTCTCAAAATTATACTTCTGTTGAAAATTTTCTTAAAATTTTATTTCTATAAAAAATTTTCTTAAAATTTTATTTCTATAGAAAATTTTGTAAAAAATTTTACTGCTATAGAAAATTTTGTCAAAATTTTATTTCTAAAAAAAATTTGTCAAAATTTTATTGCTATAGAAAATTTTGTCTAAATTTTATAATCTATAGATTTTTTTTAATTTTATAATCCATACATTTTTATTTTACATCTTATAATCTATACATTTTTTCAATATGTTATAATCTTTAGATTTTTTTTTTCAAAATTTTATTATCTATAAAAAATTTTACCAAAATTTTATTTCTATGAAAATTTTCTCAAAATTTTATTTTCATAGAAAATTTTGACCAAATTTTATTTGCACAGACAATTTTGTCAAAATTTTATTTGTAAAGACAATTTTGTCAAAATTTTATTTCTATAGAAAATTTTGTCTAAATTTTATTTCTATAGAAAATTTTTTCAAAATTTTGTTTCTATAGAAAATTTTGTAAAAATTTTATTTCTAAGAAAAGTTTGTCAAAATTTTATTTCTGTAGAAAATTTTCTCAAAATTTTATTTCTGTAGAAAATTTTGTCCAAATTTTATTTCTATAGAAAATTTTGTCAAAATTTTCTTTCTATAGAAAATTTTGTCAAAATTTTATTTATATAGAAAATTTTGTCAAAATTTTATTTATATGGAATTTTTTTTTTTAAATTGTATAACCTATAAAAAATTTATCACAATTTTATTTCTATAGAAAATTTTGTAAATTTTTTTTCTATAGAAAATTTTGTAATTTTTTTTATAGAAAATTTTTTCAAAATTTTATTGCTATAGAAAATTTTGTCAAAATTTTATTGCTATAGAAAATTTTGTCAAAATTTTATTGCTGTAGAAAATTTTGTCAAAATTTTATAATCTATAGAATTCTTTTTTAAAAATTTTATAATCCATAATTTTTTTTTTTCAAAATCTTATAATCTATAGATTGTTTTTTTTTTTTCAAAATTTTATAATCTATAAAAAAATTTTACCTAAATTTTATTTCTATAGAAAATTTTGTCAAAATTTTATTTCTATAGAAAATTTTGTCAAAATTTTATTTCTATAGACAATTTTATCAAAATTTTATTTGTATAGAAAATTTTAGCAAAATTTTATAATCTATAGAAAATTTTGTCAAAATTTTATTTGTACAGACAATTTTGTCAAAAATTTATAATCTATAGAAAATTTTGTACAAATTTTACTTCTATAGAAAATTTTGTCAAAATTGTATTTCTATAGAAAATTTTCTCAAAATTTTATTTCTGTAGAAAATTTTATCAAAATTTTATTTCTCTAAAAAATTTTCTTAAAATTTTATTTCTATAGAAAAATATGTCAAAATTTTATTTCTATAGAAAATTTTGTCTAAATTTTATTTCTATAGAAAATTTTTTCAAAATTTTGTTTCGATAGAAAATTTTGTAAAAATTTTATTTCTGTAGAAAAGTTTGTCAAAATTTTATTTCTGTAGGAATTTTTTTTTTCAAAATCTTATAATCATTAGATTTTTTTTTCAAAATTTTATAATCTATAAATAATTGTACCAAAATTTTATTTCTATGAAAATTTTCTCAAAATTTTATTTTTATAGAAAATTTGGTCAAAATTTTATTTGTACACACAATTTTGTCAAAATTTTACTTCTATAGAAAATTGTGTCTAAATTTTATTTCTATAGAAAACTTTGTCAAAATTTTGTTTCTAAAGAAAATTTTGTCAAAATTTTATTTCTATAGAAAATTTTATCGAAATTTTATTTCTATAGAAAATTTTGTTAACATTTTATTTCTATAGACAATTGTGTCGAAATTTTATTTCTATAAAAAATTTTCTTAAATTTTTATTTCTATAGAAAATTTTGTCAAAATTTTATTTCTATAGAAAATTTTGTCAAAATTTTATTTATAAAGAAAATATGGTGGTGGGTGTTTATGAAGCGACATGGCCGAACATAGGACTGAATGTACTTATTTATACTTGCCTTGGCTCAAAAAATTGTATTCGTAATTGCAACCAAAGTGAAGAAAATCTGGTCCTCTTGAAACTATCATTATTGCTGTGCTACATACTCGCTATACTGCTATGATACACGGAAAAGAAGTAGGAAAGTATCTCAACTAATGAATGTTGGGATTTTATATTTTTTTGTTAATCTA
Organism: Haematobia irritans; assembly: GCF_050003625.1. NCBI lineage: Eukaryota > Metazoa > Arthropoda > Insecta > Diptera > Muscidae > Haematobia > Haematobia irritans. The sequence goes on along the minus strand of NC_134400.1, from coordinate 41,377,105 downwards.
TAGCTGATAAAGTCCTTGAATATCAGCCATGTGTGTAAATTTAATATCGCTGAGCTACTATTGAAATTATCAAGGACATGTTAACTGTAATACTGCATATATAAATAATACTACTCTGAAAAGAGTGTTTCCTAAAGCATTTGAGTGTAACGTTTTAATTAATATGAAGGTGGTGTGATACGATAAGGAGCTAAGAATTTACATTTGAGTAAATAGCTACACTAGTAGAAATTTTCTTAAGAAATAAAATTTTTGAAAAAATTTTCTATGGAAATAAAATTTTAACAAAGTTTTCGATAGAAATATAAATTTGAGAAGATTTTCTATAAAAGTAAAAATTTTGACAAATTTTTATATGGAAATAAAATTTTGACAAAATTTTCTATAGAAATCAAATTTTGCCAAATTTTTTATAGAAATAAATTTTTGACAACATTTAAAAAAAATATATGAGAACTTTCTATAGAAATTAAATTTTGACAAAATTTTCTATAGAAATAAAAATTTTGCTAAAATTTTTTATAGAAATAAAATTTTGACAAAATTTTCTATAGAAATAAAATTGTAGAAAAATTTTCTATAGAAATAAAATTGTAGCAAAATTTTCTATAGAAATAATTTTTTTTTTAAATTTTCGATAGAAATAAAATTTTGTTAAAATTTGCGATAGAAATTAAATTAAATTTGGAAATAAAATTTTGACAAAAATTTCTATAGAAATAAAATTTTGACAAAATTTTCTAAGTAATAAAAAATTTTGCTAAAACTTTCTATATAAATAAAATTTTGCCAAATTTTGTAAGTAATAAAAATTTTGCTAAAATTTTCTATAGAAATAAAATTTCAACAAAATTTTTTATAGAAATAATATTTTGACAAAATTTTCTATAGAAATAAAATTTTGATAAAAATTTTTATAGAAATAAAATTTTGACAAAACTTTCTATAGAAATAAAATTGTAGCCAAATTTTCTATAGAAATAAAATTTCGTTAAAATTTTCGATAGAAATAAAATTTTTTAAAATTTGCGATAGAAATTAAATTTTATTAAAATTTGCGATAGAAACTAAATTTTGTTAAAATTTTCTATGGAAATAAAATTTTGACAAAAATTTTCTAAGTAATAAAATTTTTGCTAAAATTTTCTATTGAAATAAAATTTTGACAAAATTTTCTATAGAAATAAAATTTTGACAAAATTTTCTATAGAAATAAAATTTTGATAAAAATTTTTATATAATTAAAATTTTGACAAAATTTTCTATAGAAATAAAATTTTGATAAAAATTTTTATAGAAATAAAATTTTATTAAAATTTTTGATAGAAATAAAATTTTTTAAAATTTGTGATAGAAATTAAATTTTATTAAAATTTTCTATGGAAATAAAATTTTGACAAAATTTTCTAAGAATAAAAATTTTGCTAAAATTTTCTATAGAAATAAAATTTTGACAAATCTTTCTATAGAAATAAAATTGTAGTAAAATTTTTGATAGACATAAAATTTTTTAAAATTTGCGATAGAAATTAAATTTTGTTAAATTTTGCGATATAAATTAAATTTTGTTAAAATTTTCTATGGAAATAAAATTTTAACAAAATTTTCGATAGAAATAAAATTTTGTGAAAATTTTCTATGGAAAAAAAATTTGACAGAAATTTCTATAGAAATAAAATTTTGACAAAATCTTCTAAGTAATAAAAATTTTGCTAAAACTTTCTATATAAATAAAATTTTGCCAAATTTTCTAAGTAATAAAAATTTTGCTAAAATTTTCTATAGAAATAAAATTTCGACAAAATTTTCTATAGAAATAAAATTTTGACAAAATTTTCTATAGAAATAAAAATTTTTTGAAATTTTCGATAGAAATTATATTTTGTTAAAATTTTCTATGGAAATAAAATTTTGACAAAATTTTCTAAGTAGTAAAAATTTTGCTAAAATTTTTTATTGAAATAAAATTTTGGCAAAATTTTCTAAGTAATAACAATTTTGCTAAAATTTTCTATAGAAATAAAATTTCGACAAAATTTTCTATAGAAATAAAATTTTGACAAAATTTTCTATAGAAATAAATTTTTTTTTAAATTTTCGATAGAAATAAAATTTTGTTAAAATTTGCGATAGAAATTAAATTTTGTTAAAATTTTCTATGGAAATAAAATTTCGACAAAAATTTCTATAGAAATAAAATTTTGACTAAATTTTCTAAGTAGTAAAATAAAATTTTGACAAAAATTTCTATAGAAATAAAATTTTGACAAAAATTTCTATAGAAATAAAATTTTGATAAAAATTTTTATAGAAATAAAATGTTGACAAAACTTTCTATAGAAATAAAATTGTAGCAAAATTTTCTATAGATATAAAATTTTGTTAAAATTTTCGATAGAAATAATATTTTGTTAAAATTTGCGACAGAAATAAAATTTTGTTAAAATTTTCTATGGAAATAAAATTTTGACAAAAATTTCTATAGAAATAAAATTTTGACAAAAATTTCTATAGAAATAAAATTTTGACAAAATTTTCTAAGTAATAAAAATTTTGCTAAAATTTTCTATAGAAATAAAATTTTGTTAAAATTTGTGATAGAAATTATTTTGTTAAAATTTTCTATGGAAATAAAATGTTGACAAAAATTTCTATAGAAATAAAAGTTTGACAAAATTTTCTATAGAAATAAAATTTTGTTAAAATTTTCTATAGAAATAAAATTTTGTTAAAATTTTCTTTGGAAATAACATTTTGAGAAAATTTTCTATAGGAATAAAATTTTGATCAAATTTTCTGTAGAAATAAATTTGTTAAATTTTTTTCTTTTCTATAGAAATAAAATTTTGTAAATTTTTTCTATAGAATTAAAATTTTGACAAAATCTTGCCTTTAACCAACCATGCTTGGTGTGCGATGCAGACCCCTTTACAAATAGGCATAAAATTTTAGTGGCCCATAATATTGAGCAATTTAAATAAACGCAGCATTTATTTTAAAATGCCTAAGAAGTTTTTAACGATTTTTGCAATTGTACAAAATATTCCAATATTCCAAAGTTTACTGATGGTCTAATGAAAATCCATAACAAGAAATGGGCGAATAAAAAAATACCAACTCATTTTTAATGATAACATTTCGAAAATTATTTTTAATATCCCCAAAATAAGTGCGGGAATATTTTATTTCTCATGCCAATTGAGCTATGCTTAGGCATAAGATATTCAAACTTTCCCAGTTGAGTCCATTCAATTTTATAACTCCAATAAAAGAGGTTCGACAGAATGGTAGGCAGGGGGGAGAGGGCTTTTTCAAGCACTCCATTTATTACAATTTTCTTGTGTAAAATTATGGAGATAGCTTTCTCTTCAGCCAACTACCATAGAAAAAAAATTGTGAACAACATTTCGTTATTTTATTTTTTGTGGCAGTCATAAAATTTTCCTATAATCGTTTCACTCTTTAGTGTGTCATCGTAAATGGCCGCCTTTAAAGCTTACGAATGATGACCATAACCAAACTGAACCAAAAGAAAAGTAATATCCCTAAACGATTGATATGGCAAATATTTATGAGCCATATATATCTCGGCCATTGAATGGTGAGATATTCTGGTTTTTGGTCGAATGGAAACCCAATCCTTTTTTTCGAGAGACTTAAATGCTGGTTGTGGCCTGGACTGTTATATTATGGATGCCTTTACGATGGGATTTGATGACTGTATTTTGGAAATGGATTTGGATTATTGATGAAGTGTCCTGGGTATACATTGTAGGTGGAAAAAACTACGAAAGAGCTCATGTTGGACAGGAAAGATGTAGCGCTTACTGTGGAATTTAAAAATTCGTTTTTTTTTTTCCAAGATTTGGAACTTTGGAAAAAAGTTTACTTGGATTCAAAGATTTTGATTAAAGTTTTCCAAAGTTGCAAAATCGAAAAGTCAAGATTTTTTTGAACATTCGAAAACTTTAATCAAAATCTTTGAATCCAGCTAAACTTTGTTTCTCAGTGTAGTTTATTAAAATCAGTTTTCGACCGAAAACTAAAGGTGTTGAAAACGTCGGCCAAATGCTTATATTGGTTTTACAAAATGTCTTAGTTATTTATTCACAACTTTTTTCTATTTGCATAGAACCTTAAGTCTTTTAAAAAACACTTAAAGTTTTAAAAGTAAATGTTCAAAAACAAAAAAAAAAATGACATCCATTTCCGGCAAAACTATCCAAAAAGCAAAACGTAATATCTGGCAGCCACAACGACCGCAGAACAGAGACCACAAACCAAAGAGCAAAGAAAAACACAAAACTATTTGAAAACATTCCAAATATGGTTTTTGTTTAACTATAAAGTGTACATATGTATATTAGGGTAAGTCCGATTAATAATCAAACCGCAAAAATTTTAGAAAAGTCAAAATTTTATTTCTATAGAAAATGTTGTCAAAATTTTATTTCCATAAAGGGTGATACGGTCAAAATTTGGTCAATATAAACTTGACGTATTTCTCTCAATTTTGCATTTAAAAAACCTGAACACCCCTCCTTTTGAAGCTGTGTGTGTGTAGAATGTTGCTCCTATTTTGATTTTGGAATTCACTCTTCAGTTGCCAAAATGCCGTCCAAGCAAGAAGAGCAGCGTACCAAAATTTTGCTCGCGCATCGCGAAAATCCGAGCTACTCGCACGCAAAGCTGTCGTCTACAACCGTGCATCGAGCCAAAAAACGAGCCGGACTATCGACTTACAAGAAGGTATTGACTCCAAATCGCGATGATAAACAAAATACGACGGCCAAAACGCGATCCCGGAGGCTGTACACGACGATGCTGACGAAGTATGACTGCGTGGTAATGAACGACGAAACCTACGTCAAAGCCGACTACAAGCAATTTCCGGGACAGGAGTTTTATACGGCAAAAGGAAGGGGAAAGGTAGCAGATATTTTCAAGCACATAAAACTGTCAAAGTTCGCAAAGAAATATCTGGCTTGGCAAGCCATCTGTACCTGTGGCTTGAAAATCAGCATTTTCGTAGCTTCCGGGACTGTCAACCAAGAAATTTACGTGAAAGAGTGTTTGAATAAACGTCTGCTGACTTTCCTGAAGAAACAGGGTTGTTCCGTACTGTTTTGGCCGGATTTGGCATCTTGCCATTACGGTAAAAAGGCCATGGAGTGGTACGCAAAGAAGACCAAAAAAAAAACTGCTAAGGACGAGCAGCAGTTCAAGGCAAACTGGCTTTCTGCGGCGAAGAAGGTGGACAAGGTGGCTGTACAAAATCTGATGGCAGGTGTCAAGCGTGAGGCCCGGCAATTCGGATTTGGAAAAGCGAAAGCCTAACTGAATATTTTTCCTGAATTTTATACTAATTGAACTTGAAAAAAAAAATTAATTTGATTTTTTAAATAAACGATTTCACCGATTTACACGCGTTTTCCCTTGACCAAATTTTTACCGTATCACCCTTTATAGAAAATTGTGTCAAAATTTTATTTCTTAGAAAATGTTGTCAACATATCATTTCTATAGAAATTTTACTTCTGTAGAATACTTAGTAAAAAATTTTATTTCTGTAGGAAATTTTTGTAATTTTTTTTTTTTTATAGGAAACTTTGTCAACATTTGATTTCTTAGAAAATTTTGTCAAAATCTTATTTCTATAGAAATTTCATTTCATAGAAAATTTTCTCAAAATCTTATTTCTACAGAAAATTTCGACAAATCTTCTTCTATAGAAAATTTTGTAAAATGTTTTTTCTATAGAAAATTTTGTTAAAATTTTATTTCTATAAAAATTTTTATCAACATTTTATTTCTATAGAAAATTTTGTCAACATTTTTGTCAAACTTTGATTTTTTAAAAATTTTTACAAAAATTTAATTTCTATAGAAAATTTCATTATTTTTTTTTTCCATCGAAAATTTTGTTAAAAATTTATGTCTATAGAAAATTTTGCACAATTTTATTATACCCTTCACCACTACTGTGGTACAGGGTATAATAAGTTTGTGCATTTGTATGTAACGCCAAGAAAGAGTAATCATAGACCAACCTTTTAGTATACGGATCGGCTTAGAATTGAATTCTGAGTCGATTGAGTGATGTCCTTCTGTCTGTCTGTCCGTCTGTCTGTCCGTCTGTCTGTCCGTCTGTCTGTCTGTCCGTCTGTCTGTCCGTCTGTCTGTCTGTCTGTTGATGTATTTTTGTGTGCAAAGTACAGCTCGCAGTTTTAGCCCGATTGTCCTAAAATTTGGTATAGGGTCCTGTTTCGGCTCAAAGACGATCCCTATTGATTTTGGAAAAAATCGCTTCAGATTTAGATATAGCTGCCATATATATTTTTCACCGATCTGGTCATAATTGGCGTGTATATCAACCGATCTTCCTCACATTCCGTACATCCGAATGTTTTATGAGTCTCGAAAAACTTGCAAAATATCAGCCAAATCGGTTCAGATTTAGATATAGCTCCCATATATAGCTTTCGCCCGATTTACACTCATTTGCCCACAGAGGCCAATTTTTTGCTCCGATTTAGTTGAAATTTTGCATAGGGAGTAGAATTAGCGTTGTAACTATGCGTGCCAAATTTGCTTGAAATCGGTTCAGATTTGGATATATCTCCCATATAAAGCTTTCGCCCGATTTACACTCATATGACAACAGAGGCCAATTTTTAACTCCGATTTAGTTGAAATTTTGCATAGGGAGTAGAATTAGCATTGTAGCTATGCGTGCCAAATTTGGTTGAAATCGGTTCAGATTTAGATATAGCTCCCATATATATGTTTTTCTGATTTCTTCAAAAATGGTCAAAATACCAACATTTTCCTTGTAAAATCGCCACTGCTTAGTCGAAAAGTTGTAAAAATGACTCTAATTTTCCTAAACTTCTAATACATATATATCGAGCGATAAATCATAAATAAACTTTTTCGAAGTTTCCTTAAAATTGCTTCAGATTTAAACGTTTCCCATATTTTTTTACTAACATCGTGTTCCATCCTAGTGCATTAGCCGACTTAAATTTTGAGTCTATAGATTTTGTAGAAGTCTATCAAATTCTTCCAGATCGAGTGATATTTAAATGTATGTATTTGGGACAAACCTTTATATATAGCCCCCAACACATTTGACCGATGTGATATGGTATCGAAAATTTAGATCTACAAAGTGGTGCAGGGTATAATATAGTCGGCCCCGCCCGACTTTAGTCTTTCCTTATAAATTTTATGTCTATAGAAAATTTTGCACAATTTTATTTCTATAGTAAATTTTTTGAAAATTTTATTTCTATGGAAAATTTTGTCAAAATTGTATTTCTATGGAAAAATTTGTCAAAATTTTATTTCCATAGAAAATGTTGACAACATTTTTTATACCCTCCACCATAGGATGGGGGTATAAGAACTTTGTCATTCCGTTTGTAACACATCGACATATTGCTCTAAGACCCCATAAAGTATGTATATTCTGGGTCGTGGTGAAATTCTGAGTCGATCTAAGCATGTCCGTCCGTCCGTCTGTTGAAATCACGCTAACTTCCGAACGAAACAAGCTATCGACTTGAAACTTGGCACAAGTAGTTGTTATTGATGTAGGTCGGATGATATTGCACATGGGCCATGTCGGTCCACTTTAACGTATAGCCCCCATATAAACGGACCCCCAAATTTGGCTTGCGATTGCTCTAAGAGAAGCAAATGTCATCCGATCCGGCTGAAATTTGGTACATGGTGTAAGTATATGGTCTCTAACAACCATGCAAAAATTGGTCCACATCGGTCAATAATTTTATATAGCCCCCATATAAACCGATTATCAGATTTGGCTTGCGGAGCCTCAAAGAGAAGCATATTGTATCCGATCCTGCTGAAATTTGGTACATGGTGTTAATACATGGTCTCTAACAACCGTGCAAAATTGGTTGAAATCGGTCCATAATTATATATAGTCCCCATATAAACCGATCCCCAGATTTGGCTTGCGGAGCCTCAAAGAGAAGCAAATTTCATCCGATCCTGCTGAAATTTGGTACATGGTGTTGGTATATGGTCTCTAACAACCATGCAGAACTTGGTCCACATCGGTCCATAATTATATATAGCCCCCATATAAACCGATCACCAGATTTGACCTCCGGAGCCTCTTGGAAGTCCAAAATTCATCTAATTCGGTTGAAATTTGGAACATGGTGTTAGTATATGGTCTCTAACAACCATGGAAAAATTGGTCCACATCGGTCCATAATTATATATTGCCCCCATATAAACCGATCGCAGGATTTGGCTTGCGGAGCCTCAAAGAGAAGCAAATTTTATCCGATCCTGCTTAAATTTGGTACATGGTGTTGGTATATGGTCTCTAACAGCCATGCAGAACTTGGTCCACATCGGTCCATAATTATATATAGCCCCCATATAAACCGATCCCCAGATTTGGCTTGCGGAGCCTCTAAGAGAAGCAAATTTCATCCGATCCTGCTGAAAGTTGGTACGTGTTGTTGGTATATGGTCTCTAACAACCATGGAAAAATTGGTCCACATCGGTCCATAATTATATATAGCCCCCATATAAACCGATCCCCAGATTTGACCTCCAGAGCCCCTTGGAAGAGCAAAATTCGTCCGATTCGGTTGAAATTTGGTACGTGATGTTAGTATATGGTATCTAACAACCATGCAGGAATTGGTTCATATCAGTCCATAATTATATATAGCTCCCATATAAACCGATCCCCAGATTTGACCTCCGGTGCCTTTTGGAGAATCAAAATTCATCCGATCTGGTTGAAATTTGGTAAGTGGTGGTAGTATTTGATTCTTAACAACCATGCCAAAAGTGGTCCATATCAGTCCCGATCCCGAGATTTGGTTTTGTAGCCTCTTGGAGGAGCAAATTTCATCCGAGTCAGTTGAAATTTGGTACATTGTGCTAGTATATGGCCGTTAACAACCATGCCGAACTAGGTCCATATCGGTCTATAGTTATATATAGCCCTCAGATAAATCGATCCCCAATCACACAAAAATTGGTGCATATCGAGTTCATAATTGTAAATAGCCCCCATATAAGCGACCCCCATATTTCAATTCTGGCTTCGTACGTCCTGTGCAAAAGTCCATATCGATTCGTAATTATTTGTAGACGATTTAAGATACCAAAACCCAAGTAATTCGATTGTGGATGAAGTCTTTCGTAGAAGTTCCTACGCTATCCATGGTGGGGGGTACATAAGATTCGGCCTGGCCGAACTTACGGCCGTATATACTTGTTTTTCTATAGATAATTTTGTCACAATTTTATTTTTGAAGAAAAAATTTTGTCAAAATATTATTTCTATAGAAAGTTTTGTTAAAATTTTTTTCCTATAAAAATTTTTACCAAAATATTTTATTTCTATCCAAAATTTTGACAAAATATTTTTTCTATATAAATTTTTTCAAAATTTTAGACTTTTCTTAATTGTTCTATCTCACATTAATGTAAATATTTATGTAATATTAATGTAAATATTTATGTAATATTATTATTATTAGATTAAAAATTGAAAAAATATTGGCAAGAATTTAAAATTTGGTTTTTGTTCTTGCATAACAAGTTTGTATATTAGCTTGGGTACAACTGAAAATTAGGCTTTATAGCTTCTTATTATTAACGCATCATGTACCTGTTGTTTTGTTTTGGACGCTTACAGAATACATCATTTTGTTGTATAAACTCAAGCGTCTTTTGGGCCAATAAAATTCATAGAAAATTTTGAGACATACAACTACGTGTGTACTTAAAATTCTTAGATACAGCTTCTATGGAATATTTCTTATAACCTGCGCCACTCTGTGGAACAGGGTATTAATTTATTTAAATTTTGATGACAACATCATTGCTCATCGAGGTTCGGATAATTTTGCTTTACACCATAACCACACAGGAGGTTTTTGGCGACTTTACCCAAAAAAAAATGTTAAAAATAAATGTCCAACAAAACCCAAGGGGATACAATCCTCCAATCGGAAGAGTTTTGCATGTGTGTTTTTATTGAAAAGCTTTTGGAAAAAATCATACCTGCAAATTTGTGAACATAAAATGCCACAGTGGCAAATGTGTCTATGGATTTGGGAAATAAATGACGCAAAGCAGTACAATTATGGAAAACTACTAGGCAAAGTCTACAGGCGGGCTGAACTGACTCTTCCATCATAAAAAGAGCTTCCAAAAAAGTAGTTGGGATCCACAACATGTGATGCAGAAGTAGTGCAAACTTGGACAAGCCAATTTTTTGTGTAGACTTGTCACGGAAGTAATCCATTTTGGATCCTTTGCATTACTTGGATGTTCATTTAGATGAAGAAATTTAAGAAACACTTAGTTTTTAAAATTTATGTTGACTTAATTTTCTATAGTAATACAATTTTGACAAAATTTTCTATAGAAATAAAGTTTTGGAAAATTTTCCTATAGAAATAAACTTTTTAGAAAATTTTCTATGGAAATAAAATTTTAACAAAATGTCCTAAAGAAATAATATTTGACAAATTTTTCTATGGAAATAAAATTTTGACAATATTTTCCATAGAAATAAAACGTTGACAAAATTTTCCATAGAAATAAAATTCTGACAAAATCTTCTAAAGAAAAAAATGTTGATAAAATTTTCAATAGAAATAAAATTTTGACAAAATTTTCTAAAGAAATAGAAAATTTTCTACGGCAATCAAATTTTGACAACATTTTCTAAAGAAATAAAATTTGACAAATTTATCTATAGAAATAAAATGTTGACAAAATTTTGATAAATTCTTCTATAAAAATACAATTTTGACAAAATTTTCTATAAAAATAAAAATTTTAAAAATTTTCTAAAGAAATTAAATTTTGACAAAATTTTCCATCGAAATGAAACGTTGACAAAATTTTCCATAGAAGTAAAATTCTGACAAAATCTTCTAAAGAAAAAAATGTTGATAAAATTTTTAATAGAAATAAAATGTTAACAAAATTTTTATAGAAATAGAAGTTTTAGAAAATTTTCCATAGAAATGAAATTTTAACATAATTTTCCTTAGCAATAAAATTTTGAGAAGACATTCTATAGAAAAAAAATTTTGAGAGAATTTTCTATATTAAAACAATTTTTCAAAAATTTTTATAGAAATAAACTTTATACAAAATTTTCTATAGAAGTAAAATATTGACAACAACATTTTGAGAAAATTTTCTATAGAAATAAAATGTTCTATTAAAATAAAATTGTGAGAAATTTTTTTGTATCAAGTAAAATTTTTTAAAATTTTCTATAGAAATAAAATTTTGGAAAAATTTCCTATAGAAATAAAATTTTTAGAAAATTTTCTAAAGAAATAAAATTTGACAAAATTTTCTATAGAAATAAAATTTTGATAAATTCTTCTATAAAAATACAATTTTGACAAAATTTTCTATAAAAATAAAATTTTGACAAAATTTTCTAAAGAAATAAAATTTTACAAAATTTTCCATAGAAATAAAATTTTGACAAAATTTTCCATAGAAATAAAATTCTGACAAAATTTTCTAAAGAAAAAAATGAATAGAAGTAAAATTTTGACAAAATTTTTATAGAAATAAAAGTTTTAGAAAAATTTCTCTTGAAATAAAATTTTAACATAATTTTCCATAGCAATAAAATTTTGAGAAGACTTTCTATAGAAATAAAATTTTGAGAGAATTTTCTATATTAAAACAATTTATCAAATATTTCTATAGAAATAAACTTTTTACAAAATTTTCTATAGAAGTAAAATATTTACAACAAAATTTTGAGAACATTTTCTGTAGAAATAAAATTTTCTATTAAAACAAAATTGTGAGAAAATTTTTTATAGCAAGTAAAATTTGTTAAAATTTTCTATAGAAATAAAATTTTTAGAAAATTTTCTATGGAAATCAAATTTTGACAAAATTTTCTAAATAAATAAAATTTGACAAATTTTTCTATAGAAATAAAATGTTGACAAAATTTTGATAAATTCTTCTATCAAAATACAATTTTGATAGAAGAATACAATACAATTTTCTATAAAAATAAAAATTTTCTAAAGAAATTAAATTTTGACAAAATTTTCCATAGAAATAAAATGTTGACAAAATTTTATATAGAAATAAAATTCTGACAAAATTTTCTAAAGAAAAAAATTAATAGAAATAAAATTTTGACAAAATTTTTATAGAAATAAAAGTTTTAGAAAAATTTCCATACAAATAAAATTTTAACATAATTTTCCATAGCAATAAATTTTTGAGAAGACTTTCTATAGAAATAAAATTTTGAGAGAATTTTCTATATTAAAACAATTTTTCAAAAATTTTTATAGAAATAAACTTTTTACAAAATTTTCTTGAGAACAAATTTTTGAGATAATTTTCTATAGAAATAAAATTTTCTATTAAAATAAAATTGTGAGAAAATTTTTTATAGCAAGTAAAATTTGTTAAAATTTCTATAGAAATAAAATTTTTAGAAAATTTTTTATGGAAATCAAATTTTGACAAAATTTTCTAAAGAAATAAAATTTGACAAATTTTTCTATAGAAATAAAATGTTGACAAAATTTTGATAAATTCTTCTATAAAAATACAATTTTGACAAAATTTTCTATAAAAAGAAAATTTTGACAAAATTTTCCATAGAAATAAAATTTTGACAAAATTTTCCATAGAAATAAAATTCTGACAAAATTTTCTAAAGAAAAAATTAAGAAATAAAAGAAATAAAATTTTTATAGAAATAAAAGTTTTAGAAAAATTTCCATAGAAGTAAAATTTTAATATAATTTTCCATAGCAATAAAATTTTGAGAAGACTTTCTATAGAAATAAAATTTTGAGAGAATTTTCTATAGTAAAACAATTTTTTTTAAATTTTCTATAGAAATAAACTTTTTACAAATTTTTCTATAGAAGTAAAATATTGACAACAAAATTTTGAGAAAACTTTCTTTAGAAATAAAATGTTCTATTAACATAATATTGTGAGAAAATTTTATATAGCAAGTAAAATTTGTTAAAAGTTTCTATAGAAATAAAATTTTGGAAAAAAATTTTAGAAAATTTTCTATGGAAATCAAATGTTGAAAAAATTTTCTAAAGAAATAAAATTTTACAAATTTTTCTATAGAAATAAAATTTTGACAATATTTTGGTAAATTCTTCTATAAAAATACAATTTTGACAAAATTTTCTATAAAAATAAAATTTTGACAAAATTTTCTATAAAAATAAAATTTTGACAAAATTTTCTATAAAAAGAAAATTTTGACAAAATTTTCCATAGAAATAAAATTTTGACAAAATTTTCCATAGAAATAAAATTCTGACAAAATTTTCTAAAGAAAAAATTAAGAAATAAAAGAAATAAAATTTTTATAGAAATAAAAGTTTTAGAAAAATTTCCATAGAAGTAAAACTTTAATATAATTTTCCATAGCAATAAAATTTTGAGAAGACTTTCTATAGAAATAAAATTTTGAGAGAATTTTCTATAGTAAAACAATTTTTTAAAATTTTCTATAGAAATAAACTTTTTACAAAATTTTCCATAGATGTAAAGTTTTGACAATAAAATTTTGAGAAAATTTTCTATAGAAATAAAATTTTCTATAAAAATAAAATTGTGAAAAAATAGCAAGTAAAATTTGTTAAAATTTTCTATAGAAATAAAATTTTGACAAAATTTTCTATAGAAATAAAATTTTTACTTTAGACTTTTCTCACTTGTCTGGTATCTAAGTCTATGCTCGTCAAGCAAATCAACGATGCATACCAACTAATTTATGGTTGTCACAAATCCCACACAAAAATCATCCTCTTATCTCGCACACAACAACGCGCCCATATGCAATGAGATTGTTTAGGCTAAGCCCTTCTTATTCTCATGCCTTTGTTTTTTTTTTTTGCCAAATAAATTTTGAATTTTTTTTTGATGGAATTGCCTAGGCAAGGCAATGATGCCACATCACACAGATAGGACTTAAAATGGTGAATGGTTATGATAGCTGTAAGAATATTTTGAAGAGCTCAAGTTTTTCTCTTTAAAGTCAATTTAAATGTAAGTACAATGACAGTTTCTTTACATTTTGCCCTGATTTCAAATGCCAATCTATGGTTTGTTTCAAATGTCAGAGGCAATCAAATAAACAACAATCTTTAAAACGACAACGTGAGAGAGAGGGAGACATAGAGAGATTTCAAAAGCAAAGGAAACAGAAGCATGACAGACATATGAATGTCTTTTGTTTACATTGGCTTCGTTTTGTGAGAATGGTTGCCTATATTTCGGATTGCTCACACCAAACGCACAATATTCGTTAGGCCGGTGAGTGCGTTTGTGTACGGGTGTGTGTGCCAATTTTGTTTACACTTTGGCATTCGCATTAGGCCTCCACGCAGGTGTCTCTCCACACTAGCTAACATTAATATGCCTGTTTTATTGCTACTCCCAAAAATCTCTTCAAAGTCGCTACTCATCATTTGCACACATATATCGTTGAGGTAACGCTCTGTAATACTATCCCAACTTATGGTCTCATCATGACAATCAAAATAAAGATGTCATGGTGTTTTTACATGCACACAGAGATTTATTTCAAATTGCTTTATAATCCTCTAAAGATGAGATGTTGATGAGCATTTTTTTGTATTTTTGTTTAGCAATGATGAGACCTTTGATCTGATTACTTTAATGGCTGCCACATGCGGAGGATGGGTGGGGGATAATGTAAGGAAATTTCAAAAACTGAAATCTATAATTGAAGCTCTTGGCGTTATGTTATAAAACAAGGCCTTGTGAGAGGAAATTTTGACAATGCATAAACAAAGAGGAAGAAGGCCTCATTGTGGTACAAATACTTTTTTTTTTACTACCAGAAACCGTATAGGGTATAATGTTGCGTTCAGAATCACCTCGTCGTGTCGTGTTCATCGTGTCATATTTATTTACATATTCTTGAAACAGGGATCGCAATCAGTGTAGCCAATATTTTCCTGGTTCTTGTCCTCAAAATGGGACGTTTTCGTGCCCAAAAATCCTCAATTTAAATACACAACTTAATTTTTGAAGTTTTTTTACAAGCAAAAATTTAAGGAATAGGTTCTGCTGTGAAAAATCTGTAATAATTTAAAAATTTAAATTGAGCTGAAAATTTGAAATTTTTGTTATGGCAATTTGCGAGTTACAATAAGATGAAGATTTCAAAACACAAAACCACTAGACCAGCATGTTTAAAAAACATCATCCGTTATAAGCCTTCATCAAAATTAATTACGGCTATAGAATCATCGATACTTTGTCTTATGCAAATTATCAAATACCCAATAAAAAAAATTGGAGAAAATGGTAGCTAAATAAAAATTTAGTTCTAAATAGTCAAGAAAAAAATTGGGTGATCGCCCAATATTAAGGCGTTGTTGGCCCGATATCACCCTATTCTATATGTAGAGGATATATTTTCCAAATAAGTGATATAAGCAGAAAATAGGGCAATACATCGACCCGAATGCTTATGAAATAATTTTACAACGGTAAATAATTCCTATCTTTGCCAAGCAAAGTAAATTTAAAATTAACGTTTGGGTCCCAAAATAAATTTTATTTATAAAATTTTAACAAAATGTTCTCTCATAAGTACTATTTTTCATTTCATTTGCTTTAGAAAATTTTTGTAAAATTGTATTTGCTTTAGAAAATTTTAACAGAATTTTATTTCTATAGAAAATTTTATCAAAATTTTATTTCTATAGAAAATTTTTACAAAATTTTATATCTATAGAAAATTTTCTCAAAATTTTATTTCTATAGAAAATTTTCTCAAAATTTTATTTCTATAGAAAATTTTTCCAAAATTTTATTTCTATTAAACATTTTTGTCAAAATTCTATTTCTATAGAATATTTTGTCAAATTTTTATTTCTATAGAAAATCTTGTCAAAATTTCATTTCTATAGAATTTTTTCTGCAAAATTTTAATTTTAGAGACATTTTTTTTGCAAAATTTTATTTCACTAGAAATTTTTGCCAAAATTTTATTTTTATAGAAAATTTCTCAAAATTTTTTATTTCCATAGAAAAATTTTTGAGAAATTTATTTCTATAGAAAATACTATCAAAATTTAATTTTGTGAAAAGGAATATTTTCAATATCTACCAAAACGTCCAGAATTCTACAAATCTACCAAATAGTAAAAAATTTCCGTTGAACCCACCCAATTTTATTTTTCTATTGTCTGTGGACAGGACAGACAATCTTTTTTTTACAAATATTTCAAAATTTTCAGCTACACTGGGTGTCTTGAAAAACGTCTCACAGACACTTTTTTTTAGAAAAAAGTCTCACGGACACTTTTTTATAGAAAAAAAGTCTCACTGACACTTTTTTTTATAGAAAAAATGTCTCACTGACACTTTTTTTATAGAAAAAATGTCTCACCGACACTTTTTTCTAGAAAAAAGTCTCACTGGCACTTTTTTCTACAAAAAAAGTCACACCGACATTTTCTCTAGAAATAAAATTTGAAAAAAATTTCAATTGAAATAATATTTTGAGAAAATTTCCTGGGCGAATAAAATTTTAAAAAAATATGCTATACGAATAAAATTTTGAAAAAATGTGTTATACGAATAAAATCTTGAGAAAATTTGATATAGAAATAAATGTTCGAATAAATTTTATATAGAAATAAAATTTTGTGAAAATTTTCTATAGAAATAAAATTTTCTTAAAACTAAATTTTTAAGAAAATGTTCTATTGAAGTAATAGTTTGAAAAAAAAAAATCTATAGAAATAAAATTTTGACAGAATTTTCTATAGAAATAAAATTTTCAGAAAATTTTGTATAGAAATAAAATTTTGAGAAAATTTTGTAAAGAAATAAAATTTTGAAAAAATTATCTAAAGAAATAAAATTTTGACAAAATTTTCTATAGAAATAAAAATTTGACATTTTTTTTTATGTAAATAAAATGTTGACAAAATTTTTTATAGAAATACATAGAAATAAAATTTTGTGAAAATTTTCTATAGAAATAAAATTTTCTTAAAAATAAATTTTTAAGAATATGTTCTATTGAAATAATATTTTGAAAAAAAAATCTATAGAAATAAAATTTTGACAAAATTTTCTATAGAAATTAAATTTTCAGAAAATTTTGTATAGAAATAAAATTTTGAGAAAATTTTGTAAAGAAATAAAATTTTGAAAAAATTATCTAAAGAAATAAAATTTTGAAAAAATTTTCTATAGAAATAAAAATTTGACAATTTTTTTTATGTAAATAATATGTTGACAAAATTTTTTATAGAAATACATTTTTAAGAAAATTTTCTGGAAAAATAAAATTTTGACACAATTTTTTATAGGAATAGATATAAATAAAATGTTGACAAAATTTTTTATAGAAATACATTTTCAAGAAAATTTTGACACAATTTTTTATAGGAATAGATTTTTGAGAAAATTTTCTATAGAAATACATTTTTGAGAAAATTTTCTATAGAAATACATTTTTGAGAAAATTTTCTATAGAAACCACATTTTGAGAAAAATTTTTAAACAAATAAAATGTTGAGAAAATTTTCCATTGAAATAAAATTTTGAAAAATAAGTAATCATTCATTCAATCGAAGAGCAAAAGTTTTTTTCATACCAACCACAAAAATTTTAATAGAAATAAAAATTTTAATAGAAACAAAATTTTTACTAGAAATAAAATTTTGACAAATTTTTTTATAGAAATTAAATTTTGACAAAAGTTTCTTTAGAAATAACATTTTGACAATTTTTTTTTATAGAAATTAAATTTTGACAATATTTTCTATAGAAATAAAATTTTGAGAAAATTTTCGAAAGAAATAAAATTTTGAGAAAATTATCTATAGAAATAAAATTTTGACAAAAATTTCTATAGAATTAAAATGTTCACAAAATAAAACAAAATTTTCTATAGAAATAAAATTTTGACAAGTTTTTTTTTTATAGAAATTAAATTTTGACAAAGTTTTCTATAGAAATAAAATTTTGAAAATTTTTTTTTATAGAAATTAAATTTTGACAAAGTTTTCTATAGAAATAAAATTTTGACAAATTTTTTTTTTATAGAAATTAAATTTTTACAATTTAAAATTAAAATTTTTACAATTTTTATAGAAATAAAATGTTCACAAAATAAAACAAAATTTTCTATAGAAATAAAATTTTGACAAATTTTTTTTATAGAAATTAAATTTTGACAAAGTTTTCTATAGAAATAAAATTTTGACAAATTTTTTTTTATAGAAATTAAATTTTTACAATATTTCCTATAGAAATAACATTTTGAGAAAATTTTCTAAAGAAATAAAATTTTGTGAAAATTATCTGTAGAAATAAAATTTTGACAAAATTTTCTATAGAAATAAAATTTTGACAATTTTTTTTTATATAAATAAAATGTTAACAAAATTTTTTATAGAAAAACATTTTTAAGAAAATTTTCTGGAAAAATAAAATTTTGATAAAATTTTTTGTAGGAATAGATTTTTGAGAAAATTTTCTATGGAAATACATTTTGGAAAATTTTCTATAGAAACCACATTTTGAGAAAAATTTCTAAACAAATAAAATTTTGAGAAAATTTTCTAAACAAATAATATTTTGAGAAAATTTTCTAAAGAAATAAAATTTTGACAAAATTTTCTATAGAAATAAAATTTTGAAAAATAAGGAATAATTCATTCAATCGAAGAAAAAAAGTTTTTTCCTACCAACCACAAAGATTTGATCAGAAACTATTAAATAAGACTTTTTAATTTGGTAGATTGTGATAAAATGTTTTTCAATTTTTTTTGTTTTCAAACAGACCCGTTTTCTGGAAAATCGTCCCGCTGACACTTTGTTAGAAAACCTTGTTTCTTGAAGAAAAATTCCGACCGACACTTTGTTCTGCAAAAACCGTACCAATTGATCTGTTGGTCTTGAGAGAGGGGTAAGTTCCTTCAAGCTCACCTAAAATTAAATTTAGGGTCTGAAATTTCCATAATAAAGTCCCTTAATGTCCTTAGTGATATTAACCGAAATTTGCATCAGTTTTTATCCGCAGCATAAATCATCGTATATATGTCCTATATATGACAATCCATTATGAGGATGTGTTTTCCAAGAATATTATTTTTTGCAGTCAATGGTTTATTTAAGATTCGATCGTGTCCAACTTCTGGCTACTAGTTATTTCTACTCTAAGATCTTATAATATTGCATATCGCTTATTTTACGACATAACTTAAAAAAAGATTTACGATATTCTTGTGGCTAAGCCACACCCCCAAAAGTAATAGATATTCTATAGCAAACTCATACACAAATACATACACATACACACACACACCAATGTAATCTTAAATAATACTCGTTGTAATACAATATACCGCCCCCCCCCCCCCCCATATCATCGTCATTGTACTCAGAATCACTTAGGAAAATTTTGTTTCTTGAAAAAGTAAAAGGAACAACAATATTCGAATAGGGATACAAAAGTCGAAAATCGAATTTTCGACTAATCGAATTTTTGTACAAAAAAAAGACAAAATCGACAATAAATCGAAAGTCACGAGGTAAGAAGTGGAATATACGATTTTTTTAAATTGGGAAAATTTTTAAAAATTGATTTTAGAAATTTGCCAAAGTTAGAAAAATTAAGTTTTGGACATGGACATTTGCGAAAGGTAGAAAAAAATCGAAATTTCCAAAATTCTGTTTTTTTCTAATTAAAAAAATAATCGAAATTTTTTATTTCCAAATTTGAAAAACCGAAAATTCTCTTTTCTGTTATTCATTACAATCCTATAATGCCAACCATAATTTTGTAAAACATTCACTGGCAAACGGAATGTGGAGCTGAATATGCGTATGTTTGTCTGTGTGTGTGTGTGTGGCATGGGATTATTGGAAAAAAATTATAGAAAGTTCTAGCGACTGGCGAAAACATAACTCAAAACAAAACCAGCAAAAATATATAAGCCAGAGGCACGTACTTGTAAGTACCCACTTAGTTGCTGCCCTTGTATTGAAACAAAAAAAAAATAACAAAACTATTTCAAAGTTCTGAGCACAAGAAAAATATCATAACAACCAAAAGAGATATACGGATTATGGATTTTGGGCCATACGATAAATCCTTTTATGTCATGATAGGATAAATACTGCAATAAATGCATTGGAAAAAATTTTGGATTATTTTTATAAACAATTTTCTCAAAAGTTTATTTCTATAAAAAATTTTGTCAAAATTTTATTTCTATAGAATCTTCTATAGAAATAAAATTTTTATAAATTTGTTCTATAGAAATAGAATTTTGAAAAAATTTTCTATGGAAATAAAAATTTTGCAAAATTTTCTATAGAAATAAAATTTTGGCATATTTGTCTATAGAAATAAAATTCAACATTTTATTTCAATGGAAATAATATTTTGACATTTTTATAGAAATAAAATTTGGAAAAAATGTTTCTGTACAAATAAAATTATAACAAAATTTTCTATAGAAATAAAATCTTGACAAAATTTTCTATAAAAATAAAGTTTTGACAAAATTTGCTATAGAAATAAAAATTTGACAAAATTTTCTGTAAAAATAAAATTTTGACAAAATTTTCTATAGAAATAAAATTTTGACAAAATTTTCTATAGTACTAAAAGAAAATAAAATTTTAACAATCGTTTCTATGAAAATAAAATTTTCCAAAGAGATAAAATTTTGAAAACATTTTCTATAGAAATGAAATTATGACAAAACTATTTTTATAGAAAATAATATTTTGACAAAATTTTCTATAGAAATAACATTTTTCCAAAATTTGCGATAGAAATAAGGTTTTCACAAAATAACATTTTGATAAAATTTTCAAAAAAAAAAAAAAATGCTGCAATAAATGCATTGGAAAAAATTTTGGATCATTTTTATAAACAATTTTCTCAAAAGTTTATTTCTATAGCAAATTTTGTCAAAATTTTATTTCTATAGAATTTTCTATAAAAATAAAATTTTTATAAATTTTTCTACAGAAATAGAATTTTGAAAAAAATGTCAATAAAAATAAAAATTTGGCAAAATTTTCTATAGAAATAAACATTTTGATAAAATTTTGACAATAATGTATAAAATTGAATAAAATTTTCTTCCAAAGAATCGAAATTTTGTCAAAATTTTGTCTCTATAGAAAATTTTCTCAAAATTTTATTTCGATAGAAAATTTTGTCAAAATTTTATTTCTATAGAAATTTTTGTCAAAATTTAATTTTGAAAAAAAATTTGTCAAAATTTTATTTGTATAGAAATTTTTGTCAAAATTTTATTTCTATAAAAATTTTGTCAAAATGTTATCCCTATAGAAAATTTTGACTATAGAAAATTTTGTCAAAATTGTTTTTCTCTAGAAAATTTTCTCAAAATTTTATTTTTATAGAAAATTTTTTCAAAATTTTATTTCTATAGAAAATTTTGTCAGAATTTTATTTCTATAGAAAATTTTGTCAAAATTTTTATTCTCTAGAAAATTTTGTCAAAATATTATTTTCTATAAAAATAGTTTTATCAAAATTTCATTTCTATAGATGTTTTCAAAATTTTATCTCTTTGGAAAATTTTATTTCCATAGAAATAATTGTTATACCCTCCATCATAGGATGGGGGTATATTAACTTTGTCATTCCGTTTGTAACACATCGAAATATTGCTCTAAGACCCCATAAAGTATATATATATTCTGGGTCGTGGTGAAATTCGGAGTCGGTCTAAGCATGTCCGTCCGTCCGTCCGTCCGTCTGTTGAAATCACGCTAACTTCCGAACGGAACAAGCTATCGACTTGAAACTTGGCACAAGTAGTTGTTATCGATGTAGGTCGGATGGTATTGAAAATGGGCCTTATCGGTCCACTTTTACGTATAGCCCCCATATAAAGGGACCCTCAGATTTGGCTTGTGGAGCCTCTAACAGAAGCATATTTCATCCGATCCGGCTGAAATTTGGTATATGGTGTTAGTATATGGTCTCTAACAACCATGCAAAAATTGGTCCACATCGGTCCATAATTATATATAGCCCCCATATAAACCGATCCCCAGATTTGGCATGCGGAGCCTCAAAGAGTAGAAAATTTCATCCGATCTGGCTGAAATTTGGTACATGGTGTTGGTATATGGTCTCTAACAACCATGCAAAAATTGGTCCACATCCGTTCATAATTATATATAGCCCCCATATAAACCGAGCCCCAGATTTGGCTTGCGAAGTCTCCAAGAGAAGCAAATTTCATCCAATCCGGTTGTAATTTGGAACATGGTGTTAGCATATGATCTTTAACAACCGTGCCAGGATTGGTCCATATCGGTCCATAATTATATATAGCCCCCATATAAAACATTCTCCAGATTTGACCTCCGGTCCAAACTAGGCACGTGGTGTTAGTATATGGTCGCGAACAACCATACCAAAATTGGTCCAATCACACAAAAATTGGTCCATATCGGTTCATAATCATGGTTGCTACTAGAGCCAAAAATAATATACCAAAATTTTATTTCTATAGAAAATTTTGTCAAAATTTTATTTCTCTAGAAAATTTTGTCAAAATTTTATTTCTATAGAAAATTTTATCAAAATTTTATTTCTATAGAAAATTTTGTTCAAATTTTATTCGGTTCATAATCATGGTTGCCACTCGAGCCAAAAATAACCTACTAAGATTTCATTTCTATAGAAAATTTTGTGAAAATTTTATTTCTATAGAAAATTTTGTTAAAATTTTATTTCTGTAGAAAATTTTGTCAAAATTTTATGTCTACTTTGTCAAACTGAATTATATACGTATTGGATCGATCTTTTTTGATTTAATATATACCACGTATGGACTTACATACAATTTAGAAGATGGTGTTAGGAGGTTTTAAGATACCTTGCCATCGGCAAGCGTTGCCGCAACTTAAGTAATTCGATTGTGGATGGCAGTGTTTAGATGAAGTTTCTACGCAATCCATGATGGAGGGTACATAAGCTTCGGCCTGGCCGAACTTACGGCCGTATATACTTGTTAAAATTTTAGTTCCTTAGAAAATTTTGTTAAAATTTTAGTTCTATAGAAAATTTTGTCAAAATTTTATTTCTATAGCAATTTTTGTCAAAATTTTATTTTTACAGAAAATTTTGTCAAAATTCTATTTCTATAGAAATTTTTGTCAAAATGTTATTTCTATAAAAATTTTGTCAAAATTTTATCCCTATAGAAAATTTTGTCAAAATTTTATTTTTATAGAACATTTTGTCAAAACTTTATTTCTATAGAAAATTTTGTCAGAATTTTATTTCTATAGAAAATATTGTCAAAATTTTATTGCTATAGAAAATTTTGTCAAAATTTTATTTCTATAGAAAATTTTGTCAAAATTTTTATTCTATAGAAAATTTTGTCAAAATTTTTATTCTATAGAAAATGTTGTCAAAGATTTATATCTATAGAAAATTTTGACAAAGGTTTATATCTATAGAAAGTTTTGACAAAATTTTCCATAGAAATAAAATTGTGACAAAATTTACAATTAAAATAAAATGTTGACAAAAGTTACTATAGAAAGGAAATTTTGAAAAATTTTGTATAGAAATAACATTTTGACAAAAATTTTCAATAGACACACAATTTTAATAAAATATTTTTTGGAAAATTTTTTTCCATTGGTATATTGTTAAAATTTTAGTTCCTTAGAAAATTTTGTTAAAATTTTAGTTCTATAGAAAATTTTTTCAAAATTTTATTTCTATAGAAATTTTTGTCAAAATTTTATTTCTATAGAAATTTTTGTCAAAATTGTATTTCTATAGAAATTTTTGTCAAAATGTTATTTCTATAAAAATTTTGTCAAAATGTTATCCTTATAGAAAATTTTCTCAAAATTTTATTTTTATAGAAAATTTTGTCGGAATTTTATTTCTATAGAAAATATTGTCAAAATTTTATTTCTATAGAAAATTTTGTCAAAATTTTTATTCTATAGAAAATTTTGTCAAAATTTTTATTCTATAGAAAATTTTGTCAAAATTTTTATTCTATAGAAAATTTTGTCAAAATTTTTATTCTATAGAAAATTTTGTCAAAGATTTATATCTATAGAAAATTTTGACAAAGATTTATATCTATAGAAAATTTTGACAAAATTTCCCATAGAAATAAAATTGTGACAAAATTTACAATTAAAATAAAATGTTGACAAAAGTTTCTATAGAAATGAAATTTTGAAAATTTTTGTATAGAAATAACATTTTGTCAAAAATGTTCAATAGACATACAATTTTAATAAAATATTATACAAAAATAGAAAGAAAATTGGCAAAATTTTCTATGGAAATAAAATTTTGACAAAACTTTCTGTAGCACAAATTTTGTCAAAATTTTACCTCTATAGAAAATTTTGTCAAAATTTTTCTGTGGAAATAATTTTTTATAATAATAAAATTTTGACAAATTTTTCTATAGAAATAAAATGTTGACAAATCTTTGTTTAGAAGTAATAGTTTGAAAAAATTTTCTATAGAAATAAAATTTTGGCATAATTATCCATAGAAATAAAGAATTGAATATAATAATACCAAACAAGAATTACCCTCAATAAATTATCGAATTTTCCCCTTACAAGAATGCCATGTACATATCCATGGACCGTAGCATTTTGAAGCTTTTAGTCTCAACTTCATTGTTTACACTCTATTAGAATTTCCAACAATACCAAGTAACCAACATTTGTATCAGTAATTTCAAATTGCAATGATAGAAAGTTTGAATGGAGAAAAAAAATGGAAAATCGGATATGAAGACAAGAGCGACATAAAAGAAAATTTCAAAGGACATGAAAGTTTTGTAAATGAAGCACAAATGATTTAACAAAAAAGAAAAACAAAAGCATACACAGACACAGACACAAAATCACCAAGGAACAAAGAAACTCACTTTAACTGGCACTCACATGGAAACGGAAATGTTGACAACCGGATGTTGCGTCGTTCTACGTTTCTTGTTTTGTCTTACACATATATTTTGTTATATGTAAGTGTGTATGTGTATGTGTGTGCTAGTGACTCTTTCTCAATAAACCAAATGAAATGTAGGTCTCATCTTGGGGAAAGACATGCATGTCTCTTTGATTTGTTTTAAACATGAATCTGTTTCATTGTCTGAGTTGGAGAAAAAGGAAACTCTCGCATACCTTCCCCTCTCGTCTAGAAAGTTTAATTCTGTTTGTTAGACCACCCCCCCCCCCTCCCTACCATGGTTTTCTACTTGTCTTAAAGCAAATGCATGGATTTGTCTCTCATTTTGTTTTTAGTGTCTGTTTTTTTTCTTTTCTTTGTGTTTCCCCCTTCTTACACATAATGAACATTTATATCTTATGGTGATGACATGGGTTTCGTATCCCAAACAACAAACAAATCCCACCAAGGCTAGACAGTCGAGAATTTAAACGAAAGAAAAATATTGCAAGTGCCATTTTGCTCTTATTCTTGGTCTCTTGTACCCTCTCTCTCTCTCACACTCACTCAGCCACACATACTATCCTCTTTAGAAAAACATGTTTTATACGAAGTATTATAGAAGAGCTTTAAGTTAAATACATTCTCAACATGCCTCCCTCGAACTATAGCAGGATTATGAGGTGATTAAAATTTTAAACACAAACCACAATTAAAGTTACCAGAAAAACACACCAAAAAAAACTAGAGAAAACCCCAAGAGAAAAAGAGCATAGAAAAAAACAAAAACAACAACGTTCATTACAAAGCCAATTAAAATGTTGCCCAAACTACTTAAGCAGTGGTTATGCTCCAACATAGAAAGGGAAACACATACACTCACACACACACACATGGAATGATATTAAGTGAATTTTAACTACAGAAGAAAAACTAAGTTAGAGAAACTCTAAATTTACTTGCTTAGGCTGGGTTAAAGAGCCAAGCAGTTACTTTGTTGCGGTTGTAGAAGAAATTATAAAAAAAGTAGAAATTGTAAAAAAAAAGTATTTTGGGTAACACGAATCGAATAGAACTTTGAACTGCTGGTAACTAACATATAATCGTAGCATGGCGGCTGAAAGACAAGCTTCCTGTAAAAAGCTTCCTTCTTTTCTGACCGATCGTGAATAAATAAAGTCATACTTCAAAAAGACAAAAAACTAATTAATATCCCCGCAGAATAAATCTAGCGGTGCTAGTAAGCTCATTGCAATTTTTACTTGGCGACTTATGCCTATAGTCAATTGAAGGCGAGATCTTATTTTGCCTCCTACACACAAAAAAATATTTTTTGTCTTCAATCACGAAATTAATTGATCCAATTAATTTTGAATTTAAACGACTTCAATCATAGAAATGATAGTATCAATTAAAAAATTAATTGATACAATTGCAAAATTAATGGATACTATTAATTTTTGTGATTGATTTTTGTTTCAATTAAAAAGTTTGTTGAATCAATTACATTTTGAATTGAATATTTTTTTAAACTTAATTAAGACATTAATTGGAAAAATTTTTGTGAAATTATTTTACATGTAGGCACGAGGTCTTATTTTGCCTCTAATAAATTATTTCTGGATTTGTTTCCTCCATAAAAGAAGGCCATGCCAAAACAAAATAACCATGTTTTGCCCCAAACGAGGGCAAAAGGGGGAGCATCCATGAATTTGTCCCCTAATCCGGGAATACAACAGCTCAGTCATCAAAAGCAATAAAGGTCTCCAACACCCACCAAAAAAAAAAAAAAAACACAGCCCAACCATCAACAGCAGTAGAAGTCTCCAGCACAGAACAACAAAAACAACAGACTACGATCACCAGCACTATTTTGCAAAAGAGAGCACACAGAGATTACTCTGTAGATGTCACCACCATTCGATATAACTGCTTTGGATCCCATTTAAAGGTATAAAGTAAGTTATGATTGTATGTATGTATGCAGTTTCTATTGAGTAATATTTGTGAAGAGAGAGAGAGAGAGAACTAGCAACACTAACAATGATAAGAGGCAGAATAAGTAAACATGGCGAATTAAATTGAAATAAATTGTGTCCATCAGGGCGGCAAGTCGAACGGACAGAAGGTAAATATGAAGTGAATTAACAAAACAATACCAAATTGTGAGCTGCATATAAAAATAAAACACAGAGCTGCTAAGGTTGGGAGGGTAAGATGTATGCCTGTAAAAGAACGCCTAATACACATAATACAGAGCATACTTGTGTAATAGGCTGGAATTTTATCTTTGGTATGAGAATATAAATAGAATATACCCAATTTTATCGGGTAAAAATTTCGTGCAATGCGGGATGCTGTGTAGCCTTCGTAACCGGCGTTACGAAGTTTAACCTTCGTAACAATAGTTTTTATGATAATAAAATTTTAACAAAATATTCTATTGAAATAAAATTTTGGAAAATTTTTCTATAGAAATAAAATTTTGATAAAATTTCCTATAGACAAAAATTTTGAGAAAATTTTTTACGGAAATAAAATTTTGACAATATTTTCCACAGAAATAAAATGTTGACACAATTTTCTATAAAAATAAAATTTCGACAAAATTTCTATAGAAAAACAATTTTGACAAAATTTTCCACAAAAATAAAATTTTGCAAAAATTTTCTATAAAAATAAGATTTTTAGAAAAAAAAAAATTTAATAGTCCGTGCCATAGAAAAGTACCCGAGTTAGACAAGAGCACAGCAATTAGACCTAGGTCTGCGCATAACAACTACATTAGAAATCAGACTAAGAACTTTGAAACATTAATTGCCAACAGTAAGGTGTGGTACATTTTCCATACAAATACAATTTTAGAAAAAATTTCCATAGAGATAAACTTGTGGAAAAATTTTCTGTAGAAATAAAGTTTTGATAAAATTTTCTACAGAAATAAAATTTTGACAAAATTTTCTAAAAAA
The DNA here is from genome assembly GCF_050003625.1 of Haematobia irritans. Classification (NCBI taxonomy): domain Eukaryota; kingdom Metazoa; phylum Arthropoda; class Insecta; order Diptera; family Muscidae; genus Haematobia; species Haematobia irritans. The sequence continues at coordinate 41,349,111 of NC_134400.1, read as the reverse complement.
AAAATAAAATTTTAAGAAAATTATTATAGAAATAAAATTTTGAGAAAATTTATATAGAAATAAAATTTTCTATAGAAATAAAATTTTGACAAAATTTTCTATAAAAAAAACAACTTTCACAAAATTTTCTATAGAAAAAAAGTTTTGAATAATTACCTATAGAAACAATTTTTTTTTACAAAATTGTCGATAGAAATAAAATTTTGATAAAATTTCCACTAGAAAATTTTTTATAGAAATAAAATTTTGACAACATTTTCTATAGAAATAAAGTTTTTACAAAATTTCCTGTAGAAATAAAATTTTGGAAAATTTCTATAGAAATAAAATTTTGACAAAATTTTCTATGGAAACAAAATTTTTTACCGAAATAAAATTTTGACAAACTTTTCCACAGAAATAAAATTTTGACACAAATTTCTATAAAAATAAAATTTTGGCAAAATTTTCTATAGAAATAAAATTTTGAAAAAATTTGTACAGAAATAAAATTTTGAAAAAATTTCCGCAAAAATAAAATTTTAACAAACTTTTCTATAGAAATAAAATTTTGACAAAATTTTCTACAGAAATAAAGTTTTGACAAAATTTTCTGAAGGAATAAATTTTTAACAATATTTTCTATGGCAATAAAATTTTAACAAAATTTTCTATAGAAATAAAAATTTTACAAAATTTCCAATAGAAATAAAATTTTGACAAACTTTTCTATAGAATTAAAATTTTGACAACATTTTCTCAAAAAATAAAATTTTAACAAAATTTTCTATAGAAAAAAAGTTTTTACAAAATTTCCTGTAGAAATAAAATTTTAACAATATTTTCTATAGAAATAAAATTTTGGAAAATTTTCTATAGAAATAAAATTTTGACAAAATTTTCTATAGAAATAAAATTTTGACAAAACTTTCTATGGAAACAAAATTTTTTACGGAAATAAAATTTTGACACAATTTTCTATAAAATTAAAATTTTGACAAAATTTTCTATAGAAATAAAATTTTGAAAAAATTTGTACAGAAATAAAATTTTGACAAAATTTTCCGCAAAAATAAAATTTTAACAAACTTTTCTATAGAAATAAAATTTTGACAAAACTTTGTATGGAAACAAAATTTTTTACGGAAATAAAATTTTGACAAAATTTTCCACAGAAATAAAATTTTTACACAATTTTCAATAAAAATAAAATTTTGACAAAATTTTTTGTAGAAGAAAATTTTGACAAAATTTTCCACAAAAATAAAATTTTGACAAAATTTTCTATAGAAATAAAATTCTTACAAAATTTCCAGTAGAAATAAAATTTTGACAAAATTTTCTACAGAAATAAAGTTTTGACAAAATTTTCTGAAGGAATAAATTTTTAACAATATTTTCTATGGTAATAAAATTTTAACAAAATTTTCTATAGAAATAAAATTGTTACCAAAATTCCTGTAGAAATAAAATTTTTACAAAATTTCCAAAAAAATAAAATTTTGACAAACTTTTCTGTAGAAATTGTTGTGTTGTTGTTGATATTGCTGACCTTTTTATTTTAATTTTTATGATTTTTTTATCTCATAATCTCGGCTATAGGTTTATAAATTAAACTTGAAATTGTTGGTTTCTTGTTTTTTTTTTATTTTCCGATAAATAAAATTTTGACAAAATTTTCTCAAAAAATAAAATTTTTAACAACATTTTTTATAGTAATAAAATTTTACCAAATTTTTTATAGAAATAAAATTTTAACAATATTTTCTATAGAAATAAAATTTTGGAAATTTTTGCTATAGAAATAAAATTTTGGAAAAATTTTCTATAGAAATAAAATTTTGACAAAATTTTCTATACAAAAAAATTTGAGAAAATTTTTTACGAAAATAAAATTTTGAGAAAATTTTCTACAGAAATAAAGTTTTGACACAATTTTCTTTAATAGTTAAATTTTGACAAAATTTTGAAAAAAATTTCTATAAAATTGTGACAATATTTTGAAAAAAATTCTATAAAAATAAAATTTTGACAAAATTTTCTATACAAAAAATTTTGACAAAATTTTCTATACAAAAAATTTTGAGAAAATTTTTTACGGAAATAAAGTTTTGACACAATTTTCTATAATAGTAAAATTTTAACAAAATTTTGAAAAAAATTCTATAAAAATAAAATTTTGACAATATTTTGAAAAAATTTCTATAGAAATAAAATTTTGACAAAATTTCTATAGAAATAAAATTTTGACAAAATTTTCCATAAAAATAAAATTTTGCAAAAATTTTCTACAGAAATAAAATTTTGACAAAATTTTCCATAAAAATAAAATTTTGCAAAACATTTCTATAGAAATAAAATTTTAGAAAATTTTTCTATTGAAATATAATTTTGAGAAAATTTTCGTTAGAAATAAAATTTTGGGAATTTGGTACATGATGTTAGTATATGGACTAAATAACCATACAAAAATTCTATATTGGTCCATAATTATATATTGCCTCCATATAAACCATGGTGTCAATATATGCTTTCCACTAATCATACAAAAATGAATCCATATCTGTCCAGAATCTGTCCATATCTGTCCCCCTATCTATTGACCCCACAGATTTGATCCGGTTGAAATTTAGCTCTCTTATTACCGTGCGAAAATTGGTTCATATTCAGACCATTGCAGAGTATAATAAAGTGGGTCCCACCAGACTTTTTACTTTTTTTTTAATTATTGTTTTTTTTTTTTAATTATTGAAAATTTTCTATAGCAAAATCTAATGTATTTATATTTAAAATTCGTCCCCATATATATTTGTTTTGTCATATATTCAGAGAAATTTCCATCTCATCTCAGAGACCACCACCATGATATCATTATCTAAGAAAAATTTCCAACTTTCTAAATTACTTTGTTGGAAATGCCATAAAGACACTTGGGGCAAGTTTTCATACAAGAAACTTTTCAATATTCCAATCACAAGTATCCAACTTAAAAGTCCTTCATTCCATTCCATTTATTTGCAATGAAAAACAATGACTAAAAAATGGAAAGTAAATAATAATAAAAAACAAACAAAAAAATTTAATAATTCTGCAATACAAGCAAATAAAAAAGAATGACAAATGGTCCTGGCTGACAAGACAGCCAAAGAGATTTCATACAAAATTCAAACGAAAAAAAATATATATTTAGAAAAACCTGCAAACTGAGATAACGAAATTGTATTTTTCATCTGCAGGCTACTTTACTTTAGTATACAAAAAAGGCGAAACTTTTGTTGGGAAATTGTCAATGGAGATGATGGCAATACTCTTGTTTCTATAATCTAGCCAAACAAGATGCTCAGAGACAAAGTTAAAATTTACAAAATATAATGATGGTGAAGAGCGCAAAATAATAATCATGGCAAAAAACGAAACAAAAAAGGACCGACATAAAAAGCAACAAAATATATCTGAAAATATCAAAACTGATGAAAAAATTATGAATTATTAGCATGTTTATGCTGGACAAACAATGTCAGAGAACTGGATCGTTTGCAGATATTAGTTGACCTTGGGTAAAAAATTTTGCTAAATTTGTATGACCTGTACCACTGCACTAAATTAGATCCCAAAAAATTCTAATGACTTCTGATGGTATCGAAATTTTTGGTCTACAGAATGGTGCAGGATATAATATAGTTGGCTCCACCCGATATTAGACTTTCCTTAATTGTTTGATTCTGACTACAATCTTCAACCATAACTGTGTCAATACCAATGAAATTTTAGTTTAGTTCAACGGGCCGTATAAGTGTTGGAAAAACATTTTACCGTAGAACTCCGTTAATAATACGCACCATGGTACTAGCCTTGTTGTGGTGTCGTCTTTGTAAATTGATATCACCATCACGGTTCATAGAATTCTACCAAAAATTTTATTTTTTTTTACTGTTTGGTAGATTGACAGAATTTTTAAAGTTTGGGTAAATTTTGCAAAGTATTCCTCCACAACTGAGAGTTACTAAAATTTTATATAGAAATAAAATATTGAAAAAAAAAATTCTATTGGAATAAAATTTTGATAAAATTAGAAATATTAGAAATAATCTGTAGAAATAAAATTTTGCCAAAATTTTCTATAGAATATGGAAATAAAATGTTGAGAAAATTTTCTATAGAAATGAAAATTTCATAAAATTTTCTATAAAAATGAAAATTTCACAAAATTTTCGATAGAAATAAAATTTTGACAAAATTTTCCAAAGAATAAAATTATTGATAAATTTTTCTATAGAAATAATATTTTTAATAAATTTTCGATAGAAATAAAATTTTGACAAAATTTTCTATAGAAATCAAATGTTGACAAAATCTTCTAAAGAATACAATTTTTGATAAATTTTTCTATAGAAATAATATTTTTAATAAATTTTCTATAGAAATAAAATTTTGACATACTTTTCTATAGAAATAAAATTTGACAATTTTTCTATAGAAATAAAATTTTGATAAATTTTTCTATAGAAAAAAATTTGAGAGAAAGAAATAAAATTTTCACAAAATTTTCTATAGAAATAAAATGTTGACAAAATTTTCTATAGAAATAAAATTTTGTCAAATTTTCTATAGAAATAACATTTTTGACAAAATTTTCTATAGAAATAAAAGTTTGAGAAAATTTTCTATAGATATAAAATTTGTACAAAATTTTTTATAGAAATAACATTTTGACCAACTTTTCCATAGAAATAAAATTTAGACAAAATTTTCTGTATAATTAGAATTTTGTCAAAAAAAGTCTATAGAAATACAATTTTAACAAAATTTTCTATATAAATAAATATTTCTATAGAAATAACATTTTGATAAAATTTTCAATAGATATAAAATTTTGTAAAATTTTCTATAGAAATAAAATGTTGAGAAATTTTTTTATAAAAAAAACACTTTTGCGAAAATTTCCTATAGAAATCAAATTTCAATAAAAATTTCCTATGAAATGACAAAATTTTCCATAGAAATAAAATATTGAAAAAAAATCTATTGGAATAAAATTTTGAAAAAATTTTCTATTAGAAGAAAATTTCTACAAATAAAATTTTGACAAAATGTGCTATGGAAATAAAATGTTGAGAAAATTGTATAAAGAATGAAATTTTTTATAAATTTTGCTATAGAAATAATATTTTGAGAAAATTTTCTATAGAAATAAAATTTTGACACAATTTTCTATAGAAATAAAATTTGACAATATTTTCTATAGAAGTAAAATTTGACAATATTTTCTATAGAAATAAAATTTTGATAAATTTTTCTATAGAAAAAAATTTAGAAAATTTCCTAAAGAAATAACATTTTCACAAAATTTTCTATAGAAATAAACTGTTGATAAAATTTTCTATAGAAATACAATTTTGTCAAATTTTCTATGGATATACAATTTTTACGAAATTTTCTATAGAAATAAAATTTTGACAAACTTTTCCATAGAAATAAAATTTAGACAAATGTTCTGTATAATTAGTATTTTGACATAAAAAAAATACTATAGAAATAAAATTTTAACAAAATAACATTTTGACAAAATTTTCTATAGAAATAACATTTTTGACAAAATTGTCTAAAGAAATAAAATTTTGAGAAAATTTTCTAAAGAAATAAAATTTTCACCAACTTTCCCATAGAAATAAAATTTAGACAAAATTTTCTGTATAATTAGAATTTTGACAAAAAAAATTCTATAGAAATAAAATTTTAACAAAATTTTCTATATAAATAAAATATTGGAAAAGAAATTCTATAGAAATAACATTTTGACAAAATTTTCAATAGATAAAAAATTTTCGATAGAAATAAAGAAAATTTTTTATAAAAAAAACACTTTTGTGAAAATTTCCTATAGAAATCAAACTTCAACAAAAATTTCCTATGAAATGACAAAATTTTCTATAGAAATAAAATATTAAAAAAAATTCTATTGGAATAAAATTTTGAAAAAATTTTCTATTAGAAGAAAATTTCTACAAATAAAATTTTGACACAATGTGCTATAGAAATAAAATGTTGAGAAAATTTTCTAAAGAATTACATTTTTTATAAATTTTTCTATAGAAGTAATATTTTGATAAAATTTTCTATAGAAATAAAATTTTGACACAATTTTGTATAGAAATAAAATTTGACAATATTTTCTATAGAAGTAAAATTTTGATAAATTTTTCTATAGAAAAAAATTTGAGAGAAAGAAATAAAATTTTCACAAAATTTTCTATAGAAATAAAA